>NW_013666995.1:126471-134484 GCF_000517525.1 Limulus polyphemus | reverse complement strand
GAGCATGTCGGGCCCTGCAACATTGAACTAGTGTTTTGATAAGATACAAAAATGTTAAGTAACAAACTCTAACCATGGAGTGTAGGTACGTTTATAAACAAGGAACGTTTTAATCAAACTAAAATATTTTAGACTGAAACTAAGATAATCTTCTCTCCATAACGAAACAAGATAGTTTTGATCGAACGAAACTATTTTAGATCGAAGCTGTAGGATCGTTTTCACTCCATCGCTATTTTGATCATGTCTGATCCATGTGATTTTTGTTTTGTTTGCAATTTTAACTTTTGATTTTCATAACCAACGGCCTCCAGATTTTGAATGTCTATTCATTTTTTTCATCATTACTGTCGTAATCGATTTGGCGAATAGCGTTTGGACTAATGTGTGTGAGAGAGACTTGTGCTTTATATTTAATTTGTAGTTTGGAACTGTACAATTAATAACATTTAGACTTAAACTGTAAGTTTAGTTTTTATTTCTAGCTGATTAGATCTGGGTATAGAACCCAGGGGCTACTTCATTCTGTTTTTGTTTTTTTCATCGGTCAAAATGGAAACATTTAGACTTGGCTCGTCAGTTCACTTTTCTCTATGCTTCTATAATGCATTAATCTATGTATATCATATTCCTAATCCGGTAAGGCTTGTTACTGGTTTCTGCTACCTGCATCAGATACAATCAGCGTGATTTCGTCTTTTATAGTTGTCTTTTTTTCACCATCTGTAGCCCACAATATTCTTAATCCATCGAATGTTACTGATATTATTTTCAAGATCTTGACATTCGAATATGGAGGATTTCATACATAAATCTTTGTCATCTTTACTGGTTAGCTTGACTTTCAACTGTTAATGTGCAGGTGCATTAGAGGTAATAAGGACGTGTTTTGAAACGCTTATATTTCAAGACCCGCTGTTAATCACCTATATGATCTCGTTATTAGACACTGGGTGATGGCTGATGTCATTTGAGCACGTGCGTTCAGCACATCCTTTTCCTTACCATTATGAAGATACTTTCCTTTGTAAATATTGATCCAAATTTATCGATTTCAGAGCTAAGTTGGACAGTGATACAAAGATTAAAGTTGCAGATGTAGTCACTCATAAAACCGTGTGTTTGACTAACACGAACGCTTGATAATGAAATGTCACACACCTCAACGTCATTGACTCGTGAATTAGACAAAAACAATATATATGAGTCCTCAAAACTCCGTAAAGATAGGTTATTGACTCGTGAAAGATAAAATACATTTGATTGGTGGGGAAAACTTTAATTCTGTCCGAGGCTCAGCAAAAATACAGGGCTTAAAAAGTCAAAAATTGAGTTTCGATCCCCGCTGTGGGCAGAGCGCAGGCACCCCGTAGTGGCTCAACGGTAAGTTTGCAGGCTTTCGACGTCAAAAATTGAATTTCAATACCAGTGGTGGACAGAGTACAGATAGCCCATTGTGCAGCTTTGAACTTAACAACAACAACAACAAAAACGTATAAAAAACTTGACTTACAGTCGTAATGGAACAACTCAAAATCCCAAAGTATAGACGGCAGCTTTCAAGGACAAACTTAAGAGTTTTTTTGTTTTTTTCTCTCATTTTCGGAACAAAATGTGAACCATTAAAAGAATAATGTGTATATTGTGTTTATTTTTAGCTTAAGAACCTCGATTCGTCCGAAGTGGAAGATAAAATTGAAACGAGAGAAGAAATAACACAAATGCCACCGTACGACGAGATATACAGCCAATGGTCCGGATGGTCACGTTGTTCTAGAAAATGCAAGCAGGAACGTATTCGCACGTGTATCTCTCCTCTCCATTGTGGGGCCAGAATTCTGAAAGAAGTAAAGCCTTGCAGAGGACGACGATGCAAGAAAAATCCCATCGTAATTCCAGAAACAGAGGAAATCCGGCAGACCGAAGAAGGACCCTCCCAGTTTCGAGTTCTGTATCACCTACAGAGCTACGTGTACTCGGATTGGTCTGAATGGTCACCTTGCACACGGTCTTGTAAGACTCGTCGCTACCGCGCCTGCAAGATGTCGCTAGTGTGCGGAACTAGTGTAATCCAGGAGGATGCTCTGTGCTACGTAGAAGGAACACTCTGTGAAAAGTTGTATCGCAAGACAGAAAGGGATGACAAGGAGGAACACATTGAAGCTGAAGAGCTAGGTAGGATTTGTTGATTTTCAGGATTTTTACTCTATACAACACTAGATAACAGTGTTTTATTGATCTACAACACGTGTTTGTTTTTTTGTCAACATTCAACGTAATATAAGAAGCAAAGAATTAAGACTGTACAGGGAGGGTAAAAAGTCTGGGCATCCCCCTCCTCAAATAAAGATAGTGTACATGAAATAAAGACTTTATTGCATATTGACACAGACTAACATAAGGTTCGATTAATAATCCAAAATGTCTGCCTTCATTTCCATGACATAGGATGACACGTCTCCATGTGTGATGTCACACCCTCTTTAATATATTAGTGGTGACCTTAGCGAAAGTTTCAACAACTTTTTTGTTTCAAAGTATCAGTTGTTTCATATCGTTCCTTTGCCACAATTATTACTATAACGCGAAAAACTAAATTGTTAACACGAGTTTTAAAGAAGGGGTGCCCAGACTTTTTGCCCTCTCTGTAGAATATCTACAAGGTCCTATAAAAATATTCTGTTTCAAATAAGCTTTTTTGTTCCAGCCTAGAATATGTATATGTTATATTTCCGTATACCTGGAAGAATGCCTTTTTGTTTTGTTTTTTTTCCATGGCAGAACGAACATGGGCCATTTTTCTGTGGTTATAAAATTATAAAAGAGTGTCTCTGGTATATGTTTAAAAAATAAATGGCCAAAGTGTATCAGAGAGACAAAGGATGTAATAGCTTGAACATAATCGTGTACGTATTGAATTAGACATGGAGTACAGTAAATATTTACTTAATTAAAGCTAATCATGTTTTTAAACTGTGTTCTTAGAATTTGAAGTGGAGAAGAGAATTTCACATTAGACATCCAGAAATGTGGAGTACCAGAAAGAAGCACCCCAGATCTGCGCATCATTGGAGGTCACGAGACTCAGAAAGGTCGCTGGCCTTGGCAGGTGAGTTAAACAATCGACATGGCATCAATGAGGAGTTAGGAAAGACTTGAGCGCCCTCTTGTATGTGTGATAAATAGTGCAGTTCGCTTAATAATAAGAATCAGTTTTAAATCGTTGTTTTAATAAAGTAAAGAAAAATGTGTTAATATCAAATAGATATTATTTTTGCGCTTTAAAAATACAATAAAGTGATCACGAAACTCGTATGATTTACCAGGGCAACGAAGCCCATTTGAAGATAACGGAGGGTTAACTTAAACATGAAGAACATAGTAGGCATGATCTACAGGCAGTGTTAAATCCAGACCTTTCCACCGGGAGGATGTAAAGCTGAGGGAATGAATTAAAATACGACAAAATGGAAAATAATGTACTTTAATTAAAATACTTGACTCCACAAATTTACAATGATGTTTTACATTATTATTGATTATGATATTTAAATGTCATTTCTACGAATTTGCATCACGATTTTCACTCGGTTATTGACGTCTCTCTCTGTAAAAAAGGGGAAAAAAAGTTAAAATATTTCGAGGGAGGGGAATTTTTGCACAAGGGGAATCATCCCCCCCGAATCCATCACTATCTACAGAGCTAATTTAAATATAGGAAACAGAGTAGGCATGTTCTACAGGGGTTTTGACTAACCAAGTCTATTTAAATCTTAAATTAATACTTTTTATCTTTAACGCCAGTAAGTGTAAAAAAAACAACTAATTTAGTAAAATCACCCATTTTCAAAGGAGACTCCAGTTAGATTTACTGTAACATAGTTTGAGGGTCGCGGTTCTCCCACGCCCCATCGTGCTCATAAGTTGTTGCTTTGGAGCACCGTCTACTGAGCCCATGAAATTTCGGGTTTACGATGTTACTCTTTGAATGCTGTACAATCGCCGTACAAAGATAAGACAGGAATTATACCATACACCATTTTTTTCGTCATTAAGTTGTCTTACTATTATACGTCATTATATTGTGGAAATGTTTTCGGAGGAATATGATTGTAGTGAACGAAATAGCACGTTGTAAAATCCAATTCAATCGTGGTAGGTAATTAGGTTTAATAACCCAGAGGTGGTCAGAAATTAAAGTTTTCTCTTCGCTCATTTCATGGATTGTTGATAGTTTTAGAGATCGTTTGTTTGTTTGTAATTAAACACAAAGCTACACAATGGGCTATATGTGCTCTGCCCACTACGGGTATCGAAACCCGGTTTCTAGCATTGTAAGTCCGCAGACATATCGCTGTGCCACTGGGGGGGGGGCTTGTTTGTTTCAATTTAAGCACAAAGCTACATAATGGGCTATCTGTGCTCTGTCTACCACGGGTATCGAAACCCGGTTTCTAGCATTGTAAGTCCGTAGACATACCGCTGTGCCACTGGGGGGGGGGGGGGGCTTGTTTGTTTCAATTTAAGCACAAAGCTACACAATGGGCTATCTGTGCTCTGTCTACCACGGGTATCGAAACCTGGTCTCTAGCATTGTAAGTCCGCAGACATAATGCTGTGCTACTGGGGGACTTTAGAGTTTGTAGTACAGCGAATATTTACCGCTATTAAATAAATGCGATCGCAGCGTCACTTTTATATAATACGCTAATAGCGATTGAGTTGCGAACTATGACAGCATGTGTGTATATATACCAGGTTATCGATGTTATTGATGTAAATATTTATGCAAGTAACATCAATTGAATGAAAGTAACAACTACTTTGTTTTCATTTATGCGTTTAACTAAATTGAAACACTCTATATTCAGCATTTATCAATTTGTCCTAACAGTGAAAAGGATATTAGTTTAATACAATATCGTTAATTGTTCTATTAAAAAAATCAACTCTCTCTCTCTCTCTCTCAGATTTAGTGTTTGCAAAAAATTTAAAGCTCCAGTACGACGAATAATGTTATTTATTTTGAACATTAGGTGGCAGTGCTGAACAAATACCTTGAGCCCTTCTGTGGAGGAACGTTGCTCACGCCTCAGTGGATATTAACTGCAGCACACTGTGTTAGGAGACGTTTGTACGTGCGTGCAGGAGAACACGACTTGATAGACGCGGAGGATTCCGAACAAGAAGTTCGTGTTGCGGATTCTTTTGTGCATCCCAACTATGACATCGAAACAGTGAACAACGACATAGCTTTGCTCAGGCTTCGTCATCCTTTAAGGATGGACTCCTATGTCCAGCCCGTCTGTCTGCCCAGTTCTGAAAGTGAACTTCACGTACATGCAATGGCTACTATTTTAGGCTGGGGTAAAAGACGAAAGGCCGCCATGTTTGGAACGGATGTATTGCACGAGGCACAGATCCCTATAGTTAATACAGAAGATTGTCGTAAAGTATATGAGGACTATTACATCAGCGACAACATGCTTTGTGCAGGATACGAACGGGGGCGGGTAGACTCGTGCGCAGGCGACAGTGGCGGCCCCTTATTATATGAAGTAAATGGGAAATGGGAAATTTACGGAATTACTAGTTTCGGCGAGGGGTGTGGAAGGAAGGGAAAGTACGGTATTTACACTAATGTAGTGAAGTTTGTGAAATGGATAAAAAAAACAATAATTCTTAATACCTGATAGTGAAAGACTCGAAAAAAGTTTCATATAGTTTGTATATACAATAAATTATGATAACTGTGTTGGTGAAAAACGTATTTTCCGGTTAATGACACGAAATAACCTCAGTCAAAAGGCAATAAATATTCAATCAAGAGCTCATGTGGAAGAAAGTTTCCTTTGCAATGCACAAACTGATCTCTTTCTGCTCAGGAGCATCGTTTATTGATCCATGTTGAGTCTATTGTATATTATTTCGAGTTTATTTTTTTTGTATTAGATATAATGTATAAAATTATTTATGAAATAAAATACATTGTGTATAAACATCGTATAAATTTACACGAGCTCTAAGTTGTTTCTAAATATGTATCGTAAGCAGTACGATCCATTAAGGACTGACCAGATCAATATATAACTTAATAATAGACAGCGATGTGTAATAGAAAATAGACCAAACAAAAGAAACATCGTTGGTTTAATGACTTTTAAAGAATAAACATCGTTAGATTAACCACCTATAGATGGCACCATTATTGGTTCAACTATCTGTAGATGGCGTCATTATTTGTTCAACTATCTGTAGATGGCGTCATTATTGGTTCAACTATCTGTAAACGGCGTCATTATTGGTTCAACTATGTGTAGACGACGTCATTATTGGTTCAACTATCTGTAGACGGCGTCATTATTTGTTCAACTATCTGTAGATGGCGTCATTATTGGTTCAACTATCTGTAGACTGCATCATTATTGGTTCAACTATCTGTAGACGGCGTCATTATTGGTTCAACTATATGTAGACGGCGTCATTATTGGTTCAACTATCTGTAGACGGCGTCATTATTGGTTCAACAACCACTTGTGGATGGCATGATTATTGGTTTATCCGTTTAACATAAAATATTACTGATTTAACCTACGGTTAAATTTCTCCACCAAGTCTCTGAGCTCAAATGCTATTGCCTGTTTAAATTAAGACGAATTTGAAGTTAAACTGTAATTACAGTTGTATGTACAGTCATAAAAATTATCATCAGTAAAAATACTAAGTTAGTTGGTGATGACCCAGTCTATCGAAACTGGGATTTGTTTTATAAAAGAGAGTATGATATTTTTAAGCCTGTTTTCTGGAGAAAAATTAAACACGCTCACAATTGTATTGAATCAAGGATACATTTTTAAACTTTTTTTTTTATCTTGTCGTAGCTCATTATTATCAATATTTTACGTTTGATCAAAAGCGTAGTTTTGTAAACTACGCATTTTCTAATCCAAAAGGTCAAGGTTATTTGGTAAATGAGAACGTAAAGTGTAAGTTAACAATTCCATTAAAATGTATTTGATTATGCCAACATTCCAGCTCTACTCTTTATCATTCACCAACAAGGTAAAAGGAAGAAAACCAGGTTTTTATTACAATAAATCATCTCTTCATGTACACTTTCAGCTGTGATTGCTGTATGTCGTCATTCTTAACAATGTGGAGTGTTTTAACGCGTTTAGAAGGTGAAATAACAACCACAACTGACTAATGCTTCGAATATAGTAACCTCAACTAACCAGTGTGCTTAGAATAGCAACTACAACTAACCAGAGGGTGTTTAGAATAGTAACTACAACTAATCAGTGTATGTTTAGAATAACAACTACAATTAACCAGTGTATGTTTCGAATAGCAACTACAACTAACCAGTGTATGTTTAGAATAGCAACTACAACTAACCAGTGTATGTTTAGAATAACAACTACAGCTAACCAGCATACGTTTAGAACAGCAATCACAGCATACCAGTGTATGCTCAGAATAGAAACCACAAATAACCAGTGTATGCCCATATAGTCGTTTTATCTCTCTGATTTCCTGTGTTCACTAATTTTTGAAGGCTGAAAGTCCTCTTGAAGAAAGAACTTTAATGTATATGGCTTAATTAACTATTGCTATTACACGATAGTTATAAGGCTTAATTAACTATTGCTATTACACGATAGCTACATGGCTTAATTAATCATTGCTATTACACGATAGTTATATGGCTTAATTAACTATTGCTATTACACGACAGTTACAAGGCTTAATTAACTATTGCTATTACACGATAGTTATAAGGCTTAATTAACTATTGCTATTACACGATAGCTACATGGCTTAATTAAATATTGCTATTACACGATAGTTATATGGCTTAATTAAATATTGCTATTACACGATAGTTATATGGCTTAATTAAATATTGCTATTACACGATAGTTATATGACTTAATTAACTGTTGCTATTACACGATAGTTATATGGCTTAATTAACTATTGCTATTACATGATAGTTATAAACAAAAATAC
>NW_013666995.1:107850-125471 GCF_000517525.1 Limulus polyphemus | reverse complement strand
TTGTCTAACATTTTAGGCTTAACAAAATGTGACCTGATTTCAATGAAAATGATTCACTTATGTAAAAGTACATATGATGTCTTGTGAAAAATCTGTACGTGATGGGAAAAAATGGATATCATTTTAGGATTCAGCGTACAGGAATTGCTGTAGAACATGTAAAAATTTCAAGATGATAAAACCATCGCAGACCTGTGTAATCTTTCCATGTTAAAATGTGAATTTAGTTTTTTCTTTTCTGCAGAATACTAGATGGCAGCACTACACTCACTGTAACTAAATGCGTAATTGCATGAAATCATTTCTACTTGCCGAAAGCTCTGGTTATCTAGTCTTTTATTAATGGTTCACATACTTTTGGATCCCACGCATTAATATAAAATGCTATGTAATATTGTGCAGGCACTTATGTTTATGTATACTTTGGGTAAGATTCATAGTCTTAGTCTAATTTGTTTTTAAAGTAAATCACTCTATCTTCTATGATAATTAGTAATGACGTAATTATGATTATAATTTCACCAATGAACATATATATCATTAGAAGTTGTTGTAAGTAAAATGTGTAGGCTGGGCCAAGTTCACTAATAATTGTAAAATATATTTGATAACTTCTCAAACTCAATTTGTTTTTATTTTTTGTGATAAAATTCTAATCAAACAACACTGCTTGTGATCATTATTTAACTACATGGGGTACTTAATTTGATACAGGCCTCTTCTTTTTAAACAAAAAATCTTGTCTGCTGTACTTTCGTTACTCAAAAACCTAGTCGTTGGTCTAAACTCCAAGAGTTGGCGGTGGGTGCATTTGACTAGGTACTTTCCCTTTGTCCATTAGTTGAAAATTAGGGACGACTTGCGCAGATAGCCTCCTAAGTAGCTTTGTGCAAATATCTGTGCAGGCTGTGTAGGCTGGTGATACTGATAGGTGAATTGTTTGAGTTAGACTTCCATCTGGTGGTTAGATTTGTTAGCAAGCCTTCAAGAAATAAGTACATGTACGACATAGTGGAGCGGGATAGTCCAATATTTTTACCAGAATTGCGGATTTTTGACAAAAATGCCCAAATCTGGTACAAATATTCCATTTGATTTCTTGATCAATTTCAGATATGGAGAAGCGCGAAATTCATGCGTAAACGGTTTCAATCTTATTTCCAAGAAGTTAAAGTAAAATCCGACTTACTAAAGTAAAGTTGTGTAGTTTTGTGTATAACTTCATACAAACAAACAAATTTTGAAAAAGTGTTCATTGTTCGCTTTGGAAAAGTGTTCACAGAGAATTTCAAAGCATTGTTATTTTCTTCTTTGAGATGAAATTGATTTTACTTTTATTGATGCCCCCCAGTGGCTCAGCGGCAGGTCTGTTTGCTTATAACGCTAAAAACCCGGATATTGATATATACCCATGGTGGGCACAGTACAGATAGCCTATTGTATACCTTTGTGTTTAACAACAAACAAATAGACTTTTATTAATTTAAGTCAATAAAATGGCAAAACGAGTGAAACTCTTTGACATTTCAAATCCTTATAGTTCAAGGTTAGTGTTTACACTAGTCACCGACTTAATTAAATGTTGTATTTGTCAAATGAATACGGAAAACCTATAATATACCCGTCTGATTTTAAAAGGCTAAATGTCGGCGAAGAATATAGGTCGTTTCCCAAAAATATAAATACACTAATAAATAGTTTTAAGGCAGGGGACGCAGGATATAGGTCCTTTGCCAAAAATATAAATATACTAATAAATAGTTTTAAGGCAGGGGACACAGGATATAGGTCCTTTGCCAAAAAATATAAATATACTAATAAATATTTTAAGGCAGGGGACGCAGGATATAGGTCCTTTTCCAATAATATAAATACACTAATAAATAGTGTTAAGAAGAAAATGTGGTACAGAGATTCATCCTAAAGTTGTTTCTTCGGTGTCTTTGCCAAGAAACTGGCAGGAGTTCCTTTGTGTAAATGACAACACGGGAGATCTACTTTCTTTCATTCATTTGTCCACTCTTCGCAAAACAATTATATTAACAAATTGTAAAAATGTGCTACGTTCAAATAACGAAACGATGAATCTGTAATGGTAACACGAGTCAGCCGATACTGGGATCATTGTTCGTGTTTGGCAGTCTCTATTGTTAATCAAAAAATCTTGATAATTTTGGAAAGAATTTGACACAAGGAAGAAGAAATTTTCAAATATTCATGTAATTGCAAACATCCTTGTTCCATCATCCTCGAGAGTAGTGCTCTTTTTCCACAAGTATTAGGGAAAAAATTATAGCTAAATAAAAAGGATATATAGGGTTGGACACTTATATTGAAAAAATGAACTAAACAAGATATGGATTTAAGTGGACATATCACTTGATCGGCTCATAATCACATAGCAGACTAAGCCGTCTTCACTTCACATGGAAAATAAAATCCCTACATTACTGGCTTCCTCACTTTGTCTATCCAAAGCTGTCCCTCAGTAGCACAGCGGTATGTCTGCGGACTTACAACGCTAGAATCCGGGTTTCGATACCCGTGGTGGGCAGAACACAGATAGCCCATTGTGTAGCTTTGTGCTTAATTACAAACAAACTAACCTATTTGTATCGATCAATACATGAAATAAATCTTTAAACCATTTTATCAACTGTATTAAGTTTCATATGCCCTTAACAAATGTATCTCGATTCCTGCAGAGTACACAATTTTCTTTTCTTTATACAACGTATGAGGACATTTGCGCATATTCTCTGATTACCGATGTCATCATATCCTAAGTGCATAGGCTCATCAGATACTACAAGGATATTAAACTCTATGCCTTTATGTCATTAGAAACAAAATTTGCAGTGAAATATTTTTCATTTTATCTAATTGATATGTGCAACATAGTTAATGAACCCGCGCACGCGCAAATGCCGCAAAATGAGAAGCCTTCATACGTAGAATTAATCAGTTTGTTTATAATTAAGCACAAAGCTATACAACAGGCCATATTTTTTATACCCACCACAGGTATCGAAACCCGGTTTTTAGCATTATAAGCCGTAAGAATTACTGCCGAGGGGCAGAAATAATCAGTATACTAAGTACTAATACTGTTATATGGTTTTTGCTTTTACCATGAAACAGAACCCGCACTTTTTTTCGGCTATGTATGATAGAACAAGTCAGATACGACCCTTCTACAAATAAAGCACTCAGTGAGGCTTACATGTCCGACAAAAGCCATATAACATTATCACTAACCAGACTCTTTGTCTACCCACACAACAGGTAGTAAGGTATACATACTACTGTCAGAATTGCACTACTGTGGCTACAAAACTGAACAAGTTACTGAAACATAATAATCATTTAACGTGAAGGTTTCTTGGTAGCCTTCCATACTTCTGAAAGTTTATTACTTTGGCGCATGATATATTGATGGCATGGCTTGTTTCGCTGTTAAGCGCAAAAGCACACAATGAGCTATCTGTGCTCTACCCACCGTGGGTATCGAAACCCGATTCTCTGCGTTAAAAGACTTAAGACCTGTTGGTGAGTCAGCGGGAAGAGGAATGGGGGTTCTTAGCATGTTTAAAGTTTGATGTTAAGATGTCTGCAACTGACAAATGTATAGCTTTTTTTTCAAACAGTTTCTATACACAGTTGGTTGCTATAAAGATGTGTCCTATGAAAAATATCCATTGACTTCACGTAGTATAGTGTCATATCCACACAAAGTTATCAATCATCATTTTATTGAATCTTTTTTATCTCGATACGAGGTCCTCTGTAAGAAACTCCTCAGGCATGGGGGATAGAGGTTTGTAGGTTCGAGATGCATATGTTATCTGCCTGGTAGGGGAGAAGAATCTAAGAAAAAATCGTCAGTGTCTCTGAGGTAAGTTATATTCAATGAAAAACAAAGTCCTCCAAACAAAATTATATCGAGACACAACAATATAGCTTTGATGTCGTGTTTTAGAAAATAAAACTTTGGCATAAAATAGATGCATAGACTTATAGGTCATTTTGTCCAGTGGAAGTTGGCTTAGGTTTTTAGAAATATTTGTCTTATTGGTCCACATTTTGCTGTCTGGTTGCGAATCAGCTAGTAATACCAGAATTCACATCCTGACAACAATACGTCTATTTATACCAACAATTCTAAAACATCCTAATAATTTATCAAATTTAAAGCTCTCCATAGACAAAGCGGTAAGCTTTGTTGGCTTATAACGCTAAAAATCAGGGATCAATGCATGTGATGGGCACAGTGCAGTCGCCATTTTTGTAGCTTTGCGCTTAAAAGAAACAAATAATTTAAAGTTAAAATATTCATTGAACCCTCTTTCTGATCTTTTGTCACTTCAATAAGATTAATTTGTAAAGTCATGTGTTTGTGAATCGAATTATTTCTCTAATTCTCAAATTACTAACTTGTTTTTATACCTTTTACTAACGCCACCTATGTATGAAGTTAACATACCAACTGGAAGGCGTAAGACATCTATATGAAAGCATTGTACTATTTAAGTAGGGTTAAGATACTGAACATCTATATGAAAGCACTGTACTATGTATGTAGGGTTGAGATGTTGAACATCTACATGAAAGCACTGTACTGTATGTGTAGGGTTAAGATATTGAACATCTATATGAAAGCACTGTACTATGTATGTAGGGTTGAGATGTTGAACATCTACATGAAAGCACTGTACTGTATGTGTAGGGTTAAGATATTGAACATCTATATGAAAGCACTGTACTATGTATGTAGGGTTGAGATGTTGAACATCTACATGAAAGCACTGTACTGTATGTGTAGGGTTAAGATATTGAACATCTATATGAAAGCACTGTACTATGTATGTAGGGTTGAGATGTTGAACATCTACATGAAAGCACTGTACTATATGTGTAGGGTTAAGATATTGAACATCTATATGAAAGCACTGTACTATGTATGTAGGGTTAAGATATTGACCACAATAGAACTTTTCGGAGAACTGGCATAGTCTGGTGATTAGGGCGTTTGACTCGCAATCTGAGGGTTGTGGGTTCGAATCCCCATCAGCAAACATACTTGCCAGTGGGGGGGGGGGCGTTATTAGTAACGGTCAATCTCACTATTCATTGGTAAAAGAGTAACCCAAGAGTTGACGGTGAGTGGCGTTGACTAGCTGCCTTGTCTGTCACTGCTAAACTAGAGACGACTAGCACAGGTAACCTTCGTATAACTTTGCGCAAAATTCAAAACAAATCAAACTAGAACTTTTCGTTGTCACGATTAATCAGTGTGGCCAGAAAAATAATTAATAGTCTTTTTTTTTTATTTCTGAATACATTTGTTTACCAATTGCAAATTCTGCACGACTTGCTCTTTCTGCGGATAAACTGTGTGCACCATATAAATATCCCACGCCATATACGGGCTTAAAAGTTTCCTCACGCTTTCATGAACATTGTTTTTTTACAGTAACTTAGTAACTAATGTACAAACTAGAGAGTTGATTTTGTTTTAAAATCATTGATTTAATCACGTGGTGGAAGTTCAAATATGACTCACCTGAGACTAATAATCATTTACTATATAAACTGAGCTTTACACACTAAAATAGGACATAAATATAGCGTTTTAAGTAAAGGTCAAATGGTATACAAATTTATTACAGACTAAGTAATAAACATCTTCAATAAATGTTAAACCTCTAATAACAGCACGATATCATTTACGATTGTTTTAATTATTAATAAATATTCTAAAATTCGTTTAAGTAAGTTTCAAACCAATTTATAATTAAAGATTTCACTGTTGTTTTTAAACAGACAGACTGTTTATGTACTCTTTAGAACATATATATAACACAGCTGGCCAGGATCTCACGAGTAGCGAGTATTGATCTGTTTCTTCCTTTAGATCCACCTTTCTTTTAATCGTAACCTCCATACTTAAAACAAACCCACTGGCATAAACCAATCCAGAATACATGCCATGATAGCTGATGAAGATATTGTACGTATTAAGGTAACCAATTCATGAAACAATAGAATCCAGGTTTGAAACAATTCTTCATTTGAGTTTGCGTTGGTTGGGGGGAAGAGATAATTCATCATTGTAACAGACAACATTTTGAGTTTGCGTTGGTTGGGGGGGGAATTCATCATCATAACAGGGACAACATTTGAGTTTGCGTTGGTTGGGGGAAGAGACAATTCATCATTGTAACAGGAACAACATTTGAATTTGCGTTGGTTGGGGGAAGAGAAGATTAGCAGCGCTTTTGACCTCTGGAAGCATTTTGAATTCTAGAAAGTCAAAATGTAAAATCAATATATTGTGGTAGGATTTTATTGTTATTCTTCCTATATTTGTATATATGTTTACATATAACATTAAAGAATCAGACATGTTTTAACCAAACTATTAACACTGCCATTACAATTGGAGTAGGGAGAATGTAACTACTCTGATAGTCAAATTGAAATTGTAAGTAAACATAACGTGTTTAAAAATATAGACAAAACAACGCTTACATTACACAATAAAATAAAAATAACTCTACCTATTTCGGTAGTTTCCGCTACCATCATCAGGAGTAAACATATACGCGAACAGTGGGTTTTTGTACAATAATGGTTGGACTCACTGTAATTCACCGGGGTGACATGAATACTGCACATATAAAGTCAATATTTCTCTCCAAAATTCAGTATCATAGTAAACTCTTCATCTCTATGTAGATAATCATTTGTTAAATATAGATGAAGGGTTGGCTATGATAATACTGAATTTTGGAGAGAAATATTGACTTTATATGTGCAGTATTCATGTCACCCCGGTGAATTAAAATGAACCCTCTGTTCGCTTAGCTTTTTACCCCTGATGATGGTAGCAGAAGCTATGGAAAGATGTAGAGTCAATTTTAATTGTTTTTAAATTTTACTGTGTAATGTCTACGTTGTTTTGTCTATATTTTTAAATAGAGTTTATTGCACTATTTATATTTCATATTCTACATAACGTGTTATTTATTGTAGAAATTCTGTTGTTTAACAGTTAGATGGATTATTCATCACTCACCCTTGTAGCCCATGTGAATAGGGTAAAACAGATTTGGACTTTAATTACGTTACCCACATTGTACACGTATCAGTTGTGGACTTATGCTACATTCTGAAAATAAAACTGTGTTCATGTGGAAATTTTTTCCATAAACTGTCTAGTGAAATGAAAGTATGTGAATGTTTTTTCCATAAACTGTCTAGTGAAATGAAAGTATGTGAATGATTTTTCCATAAACTGTCTAGTGAATTGAAAGTATGTGAATGTTTTTTTCCATAAACTGTCTAGTGAATTGAAAGTATGTGAATGTTTTTTCCATAAACTGTCTAGTGAAATGAAAGTATGTGAATGTTTTTTGTTTAATGTTTATTAGCATCTATCTTTCTCGAATCTTTAACTGCACGTGCTGCTTACAAACTCTTTGGTATTCAGCATTTTCAATCTAAATGGCAGCTTGCGTTGAAAGGCCAGGTTAGAGACCCAAAAGATTCGGACGCAGTCGTGTATAATATTGGCACTGTTGACCAGAGGGAGAGCAGCCAGGTCCGGGCAACAGCATCTGCCGCTTACAAAGCTACTACGTATTGCCTTCCGCTTTAACAACGCCCGAACAGCTGAAAGTGCGAAGTGTGTTAAGCGGCATTTAGCGCGATCGAACCTTGAATATTCCAATACGCAATTCTGCGCGCTAACCACTTGGCCACGCATGGCATGATGCTTATAAAGATGTCTTGAATTAAAAAGATGGGACTTCCGCGAGAAACTAAGGTCATGGGTAATATAGTACACTGATAAAGTAAAAAACATAGAGATGAATCAATTAAACATGTTCGTTGCTAAGTGCTGACAAAATCCTTGCAAATAAAAAAAACAAAAACAATTATTAATCTCGGTGGTTCAACGGTAAGGCAAGGGCTTATAATGCACAGATAGCCCGTTTTGTAGCTTTGTGCCTAATAATAAAGGATAATACTGTTATTTATTCTAATATAACTCCAGTCGCTTTTGTATACAAGCAAATCGAGTTGAAACATTTTATACACTAGACGATCTCATTACATTATTTTTGTGCTTTCTTTGCCATTAATATAAATGTTTCATTCTCACATATTAATGACTTTGCATTGTTTTGTTTGCTATATTTTCTAAACTTAAGGCGAACATCTAAGGAATCGCTTTTTTATCCTCACATCTGTAGCTTTTTGGGCTAGTTCAGAAGTAAGAAATATTATATGAATTAAGATAAATATGTGGATTTAAGAAAATCTGCGGACTTACAACGCTAGAAACCGGGTTTCGATATCCGTGGTGGGCAGAGCCCTTGTGTAGCTTTGTGCATAATTAAAAACAAACAAACAAATCTCGTAATCACTTTTTCTAAAGGATGAGTAATAGATTGAAAGTGTCGATAAAATGGTGTTGTTAGCTACAGGTCTTCTCAACTCGGCAAAACAGCATGTGTTGTGTTGTTAGCTACAGGTCTTCTCAACTCGGCAAAACAGCATGTGTTGTGTTGTTAGCTGCAGGCCTTCTCAACTCGGCAAAACGGCATGTGTTGTGTTTTTACCTGCAGGCCTTTTCAATTCGATAAAACAACAAATGTGGTGCTGTGTTGGCTGCAGGTCTTCTCAATTCGATAAAACGATAAGTGTGGTGCTGTGATGATGACTACAGGTCTTCTGAGTTCGAAAAAACAAGTGTGTTGTTGTTTCAAATATGGTGCTGTGTTGTTGGCTGCAGGTCTTCTCAACTCGACAAAACAACAGTTGTTGCGTTGTCTTCTCAACACTACAACACCCCCACAGTTGAAAGGACGAGTATGTTCGGTGGTGGGATTCGAGCCCGCAACCCACAGACTGTGAGTCGAGTGCCTTAACCACCATTCCATGCCAGGCAAAGATTTTATGAGTAGTGCTTTTAGTTTTTTCTTGGTTATCTGGACAGTTGTATTTTACACACATGTATGTATGTATGTATATTGATGCGACTTTCTATTTTTTTGCAAACAATAATTTACTGAAATAAAGCACTGTAGGTTTTTAAGTGTCATAAAACAATAATTTACTGAAATAAAGCACTGTAGGTTTTTAAGTGTCATAAAACAATAATTTACTGAAACAAAGCACTGTAGGTTTTTAAGTGTCATAAAACAATAATTTACTGAAACAAAGCACAGTAGGTTTTTAAGTGTCATAAAACAATAATTTACTGAAACAAAGCACAGTAGGTTTTTAAGTGTCATAACATTATTACGTAATTGTCATTGATCATTAACCGCCAGCTGCAAACGCCAAGACTGAAACAAATACGCTTTACTTAGACCCTGTTCTCTTCTATAACTAGTCTTAAACACAATGGGCGTGGAAATATTTCACTACACTTAGCATAATTCTTCAGTTAAACTCTACAGCTGTTTTTGAAGCTTGAACGAGGTGAAATGCATTGTGCAAGTCCAGAAAAGACTAAAATATACAAAATCAATCAAAACGTCTATTCTAACGTCAACCACTTTTGATTAATGATCTATTTCATATATTTTGGATGACATAAATGTATTATTATTTTTTAAACAAGAAGTAAACAGTATGTTTAGGTTTCACGTCGAT
Source organism: Limulus polyphemus (assembly GCF_000517525.1). Classification (NCBI taxonomy): domain Eukaryota; kingdom Metazoa; phylum Arthropoda; class Merostomata; order Xiphosura; family Limulidae; genus Limulus; species Limulus polyphemus. The sequence goes on along the minus strand of NW_013666995.1, from coordinate 115,805 downwards.
AGTTTCTCAACGCCTACAGAATATTACATTTATTTTTCCTCGATGGATTTTCGGTTTTAAAACCAGTCTTGTACTCGTATATAATTCATGTTTGTGTTTTATTAAATGACATGTTTACCTTACATGGAATAAATCATTCTAGCAGTTACACTAGCACTAAAAACAGTTTCCTTAGCCAATAAAAACCTATTACGGGAAAGAAAACTGAGCAAAACTTATGATTGACAGGCTACAAGCCAGCAGTATTCATTTTCTATTTCGAGTTTCTTTTGTCTCGGGAACAAAAGATATACCGTCCATGTGTGCTTCTTTTTAAAAACACTTTGAATTCCCAGTTTTATGAAAGCACATGCAGTCTGAATAAATGTGTTTATATATATATATATATATATACACACACACGCCTGTATTTAATCAACAAAGTCACATCACAGGATTTTCCTATATTTCTGCTGTTTTCTTTGTGGAAAGGTACACAATGAGCTATTTCCACTCCATCCAGTGCGAGGAATCGAACCCCGAATCCTAGTATCGTAACTCCGTAAACTTACTGCTCTCCTATCGTGGGATTTTCCTATACAACAAGAGATATAATGACGGATAATGTATATTTTATATATCCTTCCTATAAATCTTTCTCTTGCAATAAGTCTTTGATGGTAAATTTCTTGGTTTTCAAAAGAGGAAAATTCATCAAATGTTTTAATGATTGTTTTTTGCTTGATTTTCTTGCATCAATCAGGAAATTACAGCGGTGATTATAATTAATAAATAAATAGTTATTTAGGTTGTTTTTAAAATGTATTTACTATATCTTATTAAAAACGAAATGTTATACTAAAGATTTACTCTTAAACGTCTTTTTTGTACTATGATTTTGCATCAGAAGTGATAAAACGATAAGAACAAATACAAATTTGCTTCACTGATAAAAACAACTACAAATTTGTTTCAATGATACTTTATAATTAATTGGAGATCACCGTTTATCAGCTATATGTAGCTGAACAACACGATTTATCAACTATGTTCAGCTTAATCGTATAGTTGGTTCGCTATATTCATCTTAACAGCATGGTTTATCAGCTATATTTAGATGGAAAGCACGGTTTATCAGCTATATGTAGCTGGACAGCACGGTTTATCAGCTATATTTAGCTGAACAGCACGGTTAATAGCTATATTTAGCCAAACAACATGGTTTATCAGCTATATTTAGATGGAAAGCACGGTTTATCAGCTATATGTAGCTGAACAACACGATTAATAGCTATATTTAGCTGAACGTCAAGGATAATAGCTATATTCATTTTAACAGCATGGTTTATCAGCTATATTTAGATGGAAAGCACGGTTTATCAGCTATATGTAGCTGAACAACACGATTAATAGCTATATTTAGCTTAACAGCACGGTTAATAGCTATATTTAGCTGAACGTCACTGCTAATAGTTATATTCATCTTAACAGCATGGTTTATCAGCTATATGTAGCTGGACAGCACGGTTTATCAACTATATTTAGCTGGACAGCACGGTTAATAGCTATATTTAGCTGAACAGCACGGCTAATAGCTATATTTAGCTGAACAGCACGGCTAATAGCTATATTTAGCTAAACAGCACGGTTTATCAGCTATATGTAGCTGGACAGCACGGTTTATCAGCTATATGTAGCTGGACAGCACGGTTTATCAGCTATATATAGCTGGACAGCACGGTTTATCAGCTATATATAGCTGGACAGCACGGTTTATCAGCTACATTTAGCTGGACAGCACGGTTTATCAGCTACATTTAGCTGGACAGCACGGTTTACCAGCAATTTTTCTTGTACTCAATCATATTAAGCGTTTTTAGAACGGATGATGCTTTTATCATTGTAATCTGCTACTGAAATTTGTGTATCTGTATTATGAGCTACAGTGCATCTTTAAACCTTTCAGCATTTTGCAGAGTCTATATCTTGTCGCAAATGTAGTTAAGCACAAAGCTATACAACAGCCCATATTTCCTATACCCGCCACAGGTATCGAAACCCGGTTTTTAGCATTATAAGCCGTAAGAATTACTGCCGAGCGGCAGAATTAATCAGTATACTAAGTACTAATACTGTTATATGGTTTTTTGCTTTTATCATGAAACGGAACCCGCACTTTTTCAGCTATGTAGCTCCAATTAGAACAAGTCAGATACGACTCTTCTACAAATAAAGCAAATATCTTGTTGCATGTAGCCCAATACTTGGTTTGGAGATTCCTGACAGAATCAGTGCTTTTGTTTTTGTTTTCCTTACGAACCTTAAGCCCTATCTTCCATAACTAATTTGTTGTATCGATTGTATAAGGATTTGGAGAAATACTAAGAAAAACAAAAACACAAAATATTATAAACTTCAACAAGAGTTGTTAGATCGAATTTGCCATAATTTACTAATTACTTGAAGCAAATTTATATTGAGAGAGTTTTTAAGACCCTTAATTTTAATCAGTGTAAAAATGTAACAGTACATGCCTTCATTGACTTCACATGCTATTAAAATGCATTATATTTATATTTTCAAAGTTTCCAAACTGATATTTTAGTATGAAATATTTGTTTCTCTTTTAACCCTTTTCTTTGGCTGGTATTACGTGTTAACACATATACTGTTAGTGTCATTCTTGGAAATTAATTTTGATCGAGCTTTTAAACATTGCTGAAAATGCCTTGTTACTATACAAGTCAAGTATTTCACCAAAAATATATTTAATATTAAGGAAAAAAGTAACTTCCTGTTATGAAATGACGATAGTGCTCACTGTGTAGAACATAATGGCCACCACATTCAATCTGTTACTCTATAATGCTTACAAATTACTGTTAAAGTTGAGTTATAGCTTTATTTGCGCACCTAATTGCCATTATCGAATGTTTCGAAGCTTGTATAACAGTCATATTATTCTGTTCTTCAACCACACGTATTTTTGTGGGAAAATAATAAATAGGAAACTACTACCTAGCAGTGAGTGCAGTTTATAAATATATATATTATTTCCTCATTTGATAAATAACAGGTTCATTTCTGGTCGCTAGATGTCAGCACAAATTGCTATTATATAATGACCGTTTGTGACTTTTCATTGCACAAACATGATATCTGCCAAAACATTTCAATAAGAAAAAGAAAAAAAAGAGTTATATGAAATTAATATTCAAGGTATCAAGGAGCTCAAGCATTTATGCAACTGACAGATCTGAGCGTAAAAACTCCAGTGTCTTAATTATGAAAACAATAAATTATATAGCAGTCTACTTTTCTTCAAATTTTCAGTGAGGCCGAGCTTCACAGTTGTGTGTGTGTATGTGTAGTATCATAGTTTACGGCCTGGAATCTGTATGATGTCCTCCCTATTAATCGACATGACTCTGACTTGTGAAAGAGCCGATTGTATGGACATGCAGTGAGTTGGAGTGAAGTTGGAAGGCGTGGATTCTGTAAATATTCCATTTATTAACGTGGGTCCAGCACTCTGGGCACTTGTACTGTCTTGGAGGATCCATTCCAGCTTCACTGGTTTCTAATGTAATCCAAAATTAGAGAAACTGATATATTAACAATATATATTACAATTGAATTATAAAAATACAACAAATGTTCTCCTATCAACCTACTTCCATGAAATTGTTAAAAAAGATGGGAAACACGTACTAATATTTTCAAAAATTAAGAATAATGCAATGCCAAAAAGTACAGAAACAAGGTAGAAATGATCACGCAAAACCATACAAAAATCCCTACATAAGTAGCCAGTAAGTACTGAGTCAATCTTACAAGCTTATGGTTATTAACCACTGTAAGACTGTGTAGCACTATTCAGTGCTTTTATTCAAACCTGAGTTTATGCAACTGACAGTAATTCAACATTTAGTTGTAGAAGAAAGTTATTCTTGGAAAGATTTGGTTATTTATTTGGTGATTTTTGCATGGTGTTGTGTATTCATCCCTATCTTTTTTCTGTACTTTTTTGGCATTGGCATCCCTACATCATACTTAATAGTTGCAAAATGTTTTTATTACTTGTAAAATAGACGTAAATCATTTAAAATGGGTGGACATTGGTGACTTTTCTTTTAACCTACAAGAAAGAATGGTATCTAAGAAACTTATACTTATTGCAACGTTATTTTTATGTAGGACAATATATTGAAAATCCATTGTACCTTGAACTGAAGTGATTCTCGTCAACTTCAGAAAATGCTAATACTAATCATTAATTATTACAAAGAAGCGTTTTAATATAAGTTCATTATGTTTTGTGATGCAAAATAGATTCTGAAAAGGGCCGAACATGGTCTAGTGGTTAGCGTGTCGGGCTACGAAATGACGAATTCGGGGTTTGAGATGTGAGACCACTGACGTCGCTCTGCAGTTCAATCTGGGGTGCTTTTTATAATAACAATCAAACTCCTTATTCGGTTGAAAGAACCATACAAACTCTTGAGGCGGAGGGTGTTGCGTATTGTCTGTGTCGGTATTTTGATCGTTGTGCGCGACCTGGGAGGATCAATTTCAATTCAGACCTTTATTCCCTACTTCTGACTGGCTGTTTTCCCTCTAGTCAGTAGTTCAAAATCAAGCAGTTAGAGGTCTCTGACCTAGTCGTTTAGCCACAAATTCCAATTCTTTCTTCAGAAAAAAAATCTTTTTTTTTTCTTTTGTACTTTGAAAATGTCGGAGTGATCTTTAACCCTCTTCTGTGTGTCTCCTGTCTTACACAACAAGTACGATTTAAATCAATTTATCACTACGTCTCGTTGTAACCATTCACTGTGTTCAGAACCTCTTGATAGACTGGTATTATGTCAACAACCCAAACATTACTAATCTTTGTATAGCCTTCGTCAGTCTCGTTTACAATAAATGGTATTGTATCAACGATATAAATATAAGAACTGTTTTGTTGTATAGCCTTCGTCAGTTTCGTTTACAATAAATGGTATTGTATCAACGATATAAATATAAGAACTGTTTTGTTGTATAGCCTTCGTCAGTTTCGTTTACAATAAATGGTATTGTATCAACGATATAAATATAAGAACTGTTTTGACAGCTCTGGACGGAATGGTTTAAAACGAGTAGTATGTTAACGACAAAATAACCATTTTTTTTTTGCTTAGCCTTGAACAATCTGGTTTACATTGAACATTATTTTAATGGCTTAAAAGTAACCATTAATTAAACATGGTGGTTTATATTAGATATTATATTAATAGCACAAATAATTAGTGAATGGATATCCCTGGATCTGAACAGATTGATTTACAATCAATATTACGTTAAAAGCAGTTCTGATCTGCGATAGTTTCCAATGTGTTTTTTTATATTAACATTTATCATTTTTACACACTAAATTTCCTATTATAGAATTATGATAATACGTCTGTTTTTCTGAAAATGAAAACATCACTTTGAATCAAGATTGTCATGTGGTGTATTTAACCGTTTCTTTAGATAATCTGGTGTTTCACGGTATCACGATACGACAAGTACAACGGTTGAGAGACAGCAGGAAAGAATGTACTAAAAATAGAATTGTTTTCCAACTGTATTATACGTCGGTTTAATGCTGGAATAAAACTTTTTAAAATGAATACTGTGACCTTTTCAAACCGGTAGTTAATCTCCTTCAAAGCTTAGAAAATCTAATTTCTATTCAGATCAGTGTAAATCCTTGATTTTGAGGCACATCAGACAGATAACAAAAGAAATGAAATGCTTTATAAGGGTGTTGAAACTTATAAAAGCAGTAATAGCAAATTATTACTGACAGATTTAAAAGAAGTATTCCAATATCAAAAAATGAGAAAATGAGACGATTCTTAACGTAAGGACTTGAAATAATCTTTACTTATAAAAGTCTGATATTTGAACATTTGATTTAGTTCGATGACAAAAGCTTTAATTCTTCAGAAAGACCTCCAGACAATCAATATCAACTTCCGATCAAAGCAAGCTACCTACTTAGCTCAAAACTAAATTAAAAACCAACATGGTGATGAACACAGTCAATTAACTAAACTGTTCTTACGTTTTACTTTAAAAGATTAGAATGCTTTGTTTTATCAGTTGTGTACCCTCGCTGTTAACGATATTTTAGGCCCTACAGCTATATTAATTTAAACATTAGCAAACATTCTATAGATACAAAACAAATATTTTTTTTGGTTAATCAAAACAAAATGATATTATGTAAGGTTTCAAAGCAATTTATGTAATATTTTCACAGTCACATGGGTGAAACATACAGAAGTAGAATTACAAATAACACGTGAACAATATGATTCCGTTCTGGTATACATTGACAGAAATTTTCGAGATTGAAACTCAATTTGCTTAAAATTTTCTCCTCACTTTCAAAATAACGTAACAAATTAATAGATTTTTCCCAAATAGCATACTATAGAAAAAGGTCTGAATAAATTAATTATCGCTTCATTTGTCCACATTTGTCATTTTCGAACTCTTGGTAGAGTTACTTTCTATTACTTCAGTACACGAATTGTCTTAATGTTCGTTTCAGCATCTTTGGTTGCCAGCACACCGTCATATTCCTGGAATATCGATCCGAGATATTAACTTAAACCGTTATGTTATTATGATTTGGCACTGTGAAGTATTAAGCAATTAACCTTTAGTTAATTGATTTTAAGAAACTATATTTTTAAGTCTTCTTTATGCATGGAAGATACAAGAAAATTGGTGTTTTTTTGTTCTAGATATTCAGCCGAAATTTACAAATACGTTTCTTGAAAACTTAATTAGCAGTAAAATAACTCGCTCTTGCTTCATTCCTTGGAAGCGTCTTAATGAAATAATTAATTTCAGCCGAAACGTTCTTTATAAAATTTAATGGCTATGTTAAGTATCAAATAAAAAATATACGTTTCTTCAAATAGTTAAATATTTTTTTTACAATCTCTCCTTATGATTTTAATTAAAGTGAAACGGAATATTACAGTAGAAAATCTAACGCAATGTTTTGTAGTATGAATATACTTGGGGTATTTCTCAGATGTCTAAAAGCAATATATAAATAAAACATACATGTAAATATGCCGTTAATAAAACAAACTCCAGCACTATTACCTAGAGAAAATGACCTTAATTTTGTTAATGTGATAAAATATAACAAATTATCGATTAAAAGTATTAGGTCGTCAAGAAATTAATTGGAACACATTCATTAATCACCCAAAAAACGTACATCACGTAAAGAAAAAAAACGAACCAAATAAACGTCACATTAGTGTAGCCTATATAATGTGTAAAGTTTAGTATACTCTAATTAATCCCTTATAGTGATGGCACACGAAAAGACACGCATTCAGCATGTAATGTTGTTTGAAAACAAGAAAGGAAACAACGCCTCTGTAGCCACAAATAATATCAAAGAAGTTCATGAAAAATGTTTTGAACGTTCGTAACAGTCAACGATGGTTCAGTAAATTTCATTCAGGTGACTTTAGTCTTAAGAAACTGTGGTGGTAGAGGCCAACATGTTGGAATTGATATTGATGATCTGAAGACGCTAGTTGAGTCTAATCCAAAGCAACACACCCATGAATTGGCCCTGAAATTTGATGTCTCTCATGAAACAATACGTAAACATCTAAGGAATATGGGAAAACTCCATAAAGAAGGTGTTTGGGCGCGTAATGCGCGTAAACCATTTTTGGACAGAATTCTCACCGTTTATGAAAAACGGATTTTCTATGCGAATATTAAACACCAAAAACAATGACTCAGTCCTAGATAAAAATCACTTCTGACCCCAAAACCTGGACTCCATCCGCAGAAAGTGATGCTTTGCATTTGGTAGGACATCAAAGGAATAATTCATTTCGAACTCCTCAATTCACAGCGAACTGTCAAAGCAGAGATCTATAGTCAGCAAGTGGAACGTTTAAATCAAG
>NW_013666995.1:97702-107402 GCF_000517525.1 Limulus polyphemus | reverse complement strand
TACGCATCCACATGTGGCACGTTTGATGCAACACAAGATTATGGAGTTGGATTGGGAAGTTCTCCCCCACGCACCATATTCTCCAGATATGGCACTATCCGATTAGCATCTTTTTCGTTCGCTGCAACACCATCTTAATGGGAAAACGTATGCAAATGTAGAAGTGTTAAAGAGGACATCGACATGATTATGCTTCAAAGCAAGTTATTTCTTTAATCAGGGCATTAGCAACATGATTATAAGATGGAAAAGCATCATTTGTATGAATCGAGACTATTTCATTTAATAAATTTTTTGTTTTGATATATAAGTTGTTCGGATTTTTTCATATAAAAAAGTGATTTTTTTTGACGACCTAATAATTTTCTGATTGACTATAGAATATTTCGCGATACCGAGAAGTTTAGTTTAAAATATTTGCTATAGAAGAAACACGTCTGATCGTTATCGACCGAGTTCTATATCAGTTGTTAATACATCGTTTCTTTATGAGTGAGGAATGGCATATGAAATCTCGGCATTACTTTGAAAAAAGCAGTATCTGTGTGAGGAGAACCTATAGAAGAAATACGTCTGATCGTCGTCGACCGAGTTCTATGTCCGTTGTTGATACATCCTTTCTTTATGAGTGAAGAATGACAAATGATATCTCGACATGATTATGAAAACAGCAGTATTTATGTGAAAACAATCTCTTCCTTTCAAATCCTGTATTATACTACCATTTATAGTGTCAGTGAACTGACGATCGGCGCATGCGCCCCTTCCATGCACCTAGCATACACCACACAGCGAACAGTCAGCCGACTTTAGACATCTCTGATCGTTCAGCAGAGCGAGAGCTTACCGACTCGACATCATCTCTTGAGAACTTCGGGTAGAGCGACAAAACGGATCGTTCTAATGCAGCCTACAGCAACCAAACCCAAAACTTTACCGAGAACACCTGAGTCACAGCTTCACTTAACCATGAAACGACGGCAGGAGGAGCCCGCTAAACCGCAAGTACAGACTGACCCCATCACAGAACAAGAACCATTGGATGGTGATGTACCGTCATTACGTGAGTCTGATAATGTCAAGTAAACGCATCTTAATTGTTAAATTGTCTCTTTGTTCAACAGAAGAAAAAATTACATCGAAAATAATAATTAAACAATTAATGCTCTTTTACCTTGCAATAAATATATCTTCATGTATTATAGTATTCTTTCTTCTAGCGCAGTGAAAATCAAATATTTAGATTTCAGAACATTTCCTTGCTCTTTTACCTTGCAATATATATATCTTCATGTATTATAGTATTCTTTCTTCTAGCGCAGTGAAAATCAAATATTTAGACTTCAGAACATTTCCTTGCTCTTTTACCTTGCAATATATATATCTTCATGTATTATAGTATTCTTTCTTCTAGCGCAGTGAAAATCAAATATTTAGATTTCAGAACATTTCCTTAAGACACGCCACCCCAATGCCGTAGTCTGCTGACACTAAGCTCTAGAAAAGTACGCCTTTTTAATGATTCAGTTTTAATGATACGAACTCGTTCGAGTAATATTATTATAAACCTGGTTTTAAAAATACTCTCAGTATTTAAAGCAAAAGTTTTGCTTTAAGTTTTTTGTTTTGAAAACTTGCACAAAGATTCACAAAGGCTATCTACACTGACCATCTCTAGCTAATAGACCAGAGAGGAGGCAGGAAGCTAGTCACAATCTGATCAATAAATGAGGTTTAACTGTTGCCCCAAAGCGCGGAGTACGTTTTTATAGCAACGAGACGCGAACCAGGAACTCTCACTTTTACAGTCCAGCACGTTAACCATTAAGACTCGTCAGCCCAAAATGTTAACTATCTTATATAAGTTCTGGAAGTGAATATTTTAACGCATCTTTTCAGAAACCTACTTTCCAAAGTGTAATTTATTTCTTGGGTAAAAAAAATAAAAGTGAAACACTATTTTCAGAAAGCAAGCTAGCAAGATAATTTTCCAGGTCACCAGGTGATATTGATTACGTTTCAGTTAAGTCCTCGGGATGCTACGGATCGTTGGAAAGTCATTTTTGAGGAAACATGGCGTGCTACACATGTTGAATTAAAAGTAATTAATGGACCGTAACTTAGAAAAAAACAGGTTTTAGGTGAATCAACCTAAACAATTTAGGTGTTAAGAATGTACTTGTGGGAAGCTTTGGAAAGTCTGACGACGTTGAGAAATTTGTCGTTAGTTATGCGAAGAATTTGGTTGAAATGCAAGGAGGGTTTAACTAGCAACATCACGAGAGAAAATAAAATACTTATACAAGTTGTCTGTGTAAGAAGAAAATAATATTTATTAATTATTACAGGTTCAAACAGCAGGTTAATCGCTCCATTAATTTCTAATCTGGTGCATGTCATTTTTTTCCAGACAGAGTTGTTATAGTTCACATTTTAGACTTAAAAATTTTTTTATGTTCTAGAGAGATACCTGTTAAGTTTGTTTATTTGTTTTTATTTGCTCTGCCCACCACGGGTATCGAAACCCGGTTTCTAGCGTTGTAAGTCCGCAGACATACCGCTGAGCCACTGGGGGGCATACCTGTTAAGATATGTTGTTCGTGTTCGGGAAGCATAAAAAATTGATGTTAAGATATCGTTCTTGTTCTGGAGTAAAAACAAATGCCTGTTAAAATATTGTTCTTGTTCTGGAGTTATAATAAATGCCTGTTAAAATATTGTTCGTGTTGTAGAGCCATAACAAATATAGCTGTTACGATATTGTTTATATTATGGAATCATAACAGATACCCATTAAAACATTGTTCGTGTTTTGAAGTCATAGAAGATACTTGTTAGGATATTGCTTTTGTTCTGGAGTCATAACAGATAGATGATATGATATATTCGTTACTGTCAAAACATTAACTGTCCGTGTTCCATAGGAACACATGTTTTAAAATGTTCTCCATATTCAATATACAAAAGTGTTGCCCCCAGTGGCACAGCGGTATGTTTTTGGACTTACAACGCTAGAAACCAGCTTTCGATAACCGTGGTGGGTAGAGCACAGATAGTCCATTGGGTAGCTTTGTGCTTAATTATAAACACAAACATACAAATGTTAAGACATTGCTTATATTTTAGCGACAAAGCTGTTAAAATATTGTGTGTGTCCTAAAATGTAGATATTAACATACTGTTTATGTCTTGGTGACATGGCAAATAAGCCGCTGTTTCCGACACAGAGCTATTACTACACCGGTTGTGTTCTAGGAAAGCTAGCCTATCCAGATTTGGGTATAATTCCTCAGGTAGTGCTCACGCTTTAAAAACAAACACATGGAAAATAATTTTTTTGTATACAACAGGGCTATAACTGTATAGAACTCCTTCCGTAATTTATTGACACTGCTGTTAGTATACTATGCATATTATATAGAAATAGCTGAGTTTGGCATGGCGTGGTTAGGGCGCTCGAATCTGTAGGTGGCGTGTTCGAATCCCCGTCACCAAATATTTTCACACTTTAGGGTTACTGTCAAGGCCTACCCAAGTGCAATAATTCTTGGCTAATACAAACACCAGAGCGGCCGACCCCAAACTAGGTGGGATTAAGGTCAAAAGAAGAATATTCTATAAAAATAGCTGTTAACTTTGTTTTAGAGTTCTTGGGACATAACTATTAACAAACGTCCCGTTTAGGGAGTTAATATCTAATGCACTAATTCTAGAGAAACCATTTTCGTGTTCTAAGAATGTAACAGTTAACACAGTTTCGTTGTTCTAGACGTATATAACTACCATATATAAATGCACTCTCCTTACTCTATCGCTTATAATTATTTTTATGTTCTAAGGATAAAGGTTTTAGGAATGAAGTTGTAGTTTTAAAGTGAAAGTTCAACGTAAGTCAACATTTTCAAATTATCTGCTCTCTTTTGTTGTTCACCATATTTTGCCATTTTCTTACATTTGCCGTATTTCGCCATTTCCAAAATTTATTTGCTGTATTCTGCCTTATTTAAATATTTATTTGCCATTTTCTAACATTTGCCGTATTTAACAATTTTCAAACATTTATTTGCCGTATTTTGCCATTTTCTAGCATTTGCCCTATTTCGCCATTTCCAAAATTTATTTGCTGCATTCTGCCCGTTTTAAACATTTATTTGCCAGGAAAGCTTATATTAATAACTAAACAGATAGAAGAATCAAACATACATTCTACTTGACAGAGGCCCCAAATCCCTAGTTGGTGTTTAAAAAAATCAGAATGGAAAACTATAATCGAAAATTCCCGCGCCTATGGGTCCGAGCCCCGAATCTTTTAAGCACCTAGCGCCGCCTCTGATCTACAACTCCCACCTACTGAATCAGCCCCCCAGTGGCACAACGATATGTCTGCGGACTTACAACGCTAGAAATCGGGTTTCGATACCCGTGGTGGGCAGAGCACAGATAGCCCATCGCGTAGCTTCAAACAAACCTACTGAATCAACGATTATAAATCCATCAATATTTAATTGATGTAAAGAACAATTATTTAACTCTCCTGGATTTGTACACCCTAGGAACTAGCTGAAATCGCTGGATGGCAATTCACTAGAACAGCAAAAACAACTACAACAAAACATAAGTAAAGTTTAGTAATACAACCAGAACAGTTCACCACACGGTAGTCGAAAAGTAAATCTTTTAAGGCTATCCTCACGAGCAGGACAAGGGAGGAAATGCACTTAAAGATGTTATATGCTCTTCACTCTAAAATAGGTTTTAAAGTAGCTTAGTTTGGCTAATCGCTTTCTCCTGGAATTGTTTGTCTCGTGCATTTCCCTGTAACATACAGTCTTGACAAACTTTCAGTTGCGTCAGTGAAAATTCGGATTTTATTCTAAGTTTTCAATTGGATCACCACCGAAAATTAAGATTTATTGGATTATAATATTTCAAAGACTAACTTTTTGCCTTCAGATAGGATGAAGCATTTTCTGGAAACACCAAATAGATTTTTTACTTGTGCTGTACCATTCTTATTTTCGTTTTTTGTTGTTATTGTTTTTTCTGTAAACGCAAGAAATCCCAATTGAAAATACTATGTTATTCAATTTATTGTTTAAAAAGTTGCCATGCCAATCAAATCTACAATGGCTAAATAATATTATAATTACATGATAATTCCCTTCCTAACAGTTAAACTATCTTCTAGGTGTCACCACTGTAATCATATATTCAGCGATACAGTTGGTAGTTGAAGTTTCGTTTTTTACGAGTCTTTAGCAAACTGATATTAGTTAATATCGCAAGCCTGATGTGGCAAGAGTGGTTGCTTGTAATATCGTTTTGTTCCTTGTCTCGTTTGGTAACTTCAATATTTTCTTTTGTCTGATAAACTAATTATCTTTGATGCTCTTCTGATATATTAGGTTATCTAACATTTTGAAATCCTTTTATTTGTACTTAATTAGTAACTCCCCTTTTATATCTTATTTAACATATGTATCGATACAATACAGAAAAGCAAACAGTTCATTGTGCTAGTTAACAGATACAAGAGTAATTCAAGGCTTTTCTACGACAATGACGTCTAGTAACAATATTTAGGAATTAATTAAAAACATCGATTTTGTTATCTCTGTTTATTTACACGTAATGTTTGCAAATTTTCCATAGGGCAATGTTTACTCCATCTTATTATACGGAACATCTCCACCGGGTATATCAATGTGCATAAAACCAAATGGGTTTGCACCGGGTATATCAATGTGCATAAAACCAAATGGGTTTGCAGAATTAGTCAAAGACTTAAGCAACATATGACCTCACAAATAATTTGTACCTTTCACATTTTTATCCACTACTAATTATCTTATTATATCAAAAATTAAAGCGTAAATTCACCTTGAAGCCACAAGATTAAATACTTGCCTTTATGTTTCTGTTTTTGTTTTGAACTAAGCGGAGAGACAGTTTTCATTAGGTTTATGTTTTTCTTATAGAAGTTAGAAAAATAGGAGGAAAAAATCATATATTAATCCTATAAATAACGACATGACCACTTTCTGGAGAATTTGTTATTGAAGAAGCAATACTCTCAATGTGGACTAGCAGTTACAATACGTATTGAAAATGCATTTTATTAACACAAACAGTAATCTAAACTGTTTAGTTACTAGACATTAAAACATATTTAGCAATGTGCTTCTAATAAATAATAGGCAACTATAATGAAAATGCTCTTTCATTATTATTCTAAAAGCGTTTTAATATACTACGATATAAAATTAGATAAATTATCCAAGTTGTAGAATGAAAATAATACCTAAAAGAGATTATTTCAAACTAAAAGAATATTAAGAAAACCGTCAAAATGTCACTGTAAAGACTACTAAAAATAAATAACGTAGAGAAAGCATTACTAATTATCATACTAAATCAAAAATTAAAACGGAAACTTACCTTGAAGCCACAGGTTCTAGTTATTTTGAATTATCTGCTTTCTCACATTTTCTCACTTATAGGCACTCTAGAGTATTACAGAGTGCAAAAAGCAAGCAACATTATTACTACTAATAAATGACGTTTTAATGTTATTCCCACTGCGAGGCACTTGACATTATTACAGAGATATAAAGAACAAGCAACAATATTGCTACTAATAAACAAGGTATTATGACACATAGCTTGCTCCTACCTGGTTTGATTTCCTTCAGCTGTCATATAAACTGATCACTGCAAAGTATTAGTAAAATTCCATAGGTCTTCATTTTCTGGGTTTCTTACAGTTGTTTTACGCGGGAACTCTAAATCGAAACATTATGACATATATTTCTTTTAATGATACGTTTTTTTTTGTTAACTTTACGAATTTATAATAGATTTTGTTCTTCTAAACAAACAAACATTAATATTACAATTATACTCGTTATCAGACATTATTATTAGGTCTGAAGAACGTAGATAATAAAGTGAAAACACGTTATCGTTGGAATCATGCTAGAGAGCACTTTATCAAAGTGGTAAACATATAAAACATATAAAGAATTCAAAAAATGTTGAACATGAGACATTTTGTTTTCTTACAAACAGTTATTAATGATAAACAAACATCCCATTAAACTAGCAATCGACATTACCCCCCTTAACAGTCACGTGATTCGTGCCTGTCCGGTCTGATCGATCTAAAAGCAGTGCGTGACGTCAATTTAGCTGTCATCAGAGCTTCGTAGTAAAATCGAGATCCACGTCGCTATAAATTTAATGTATCAGCAACAAAGTACTTCGTGGTACATGATGTCAAAACGAACTTAAAAAAAGATATATATATGTATAAGTCTAAATCAAATCAAATAGGCGAAAGACGTAATAAATATAATTCTGGGAACAAAGTGCTGAAAATCAATAAATCTACGTTTTCATATTAATATAAATATTTCTAATGTTATATAGTACTTATATACGTGCTGACCTAAAAGTGATTTAATATCAGACATTGGTTTTCTAATGTTATATAGTATTTATGTACGTGCTGACCTAAAAGTGATTTAATATCAGACATTGGTTTTCTAATGTTATATAGTAAGGTCAGCACGTATATAAATACTATATAACATTAGAAAACCAATGTCTGATATTAAATCACTTTTAGGTCAGCACGTATATAAATACTGTGAGGTTTCTCAAAATATCAATATTTTTTACAACAATAATTGTTATAAAATAAACGCTATTTACAAGCTGGCCTTTGGATATTTTAACATTACATTCTTAATATGGTCCTTTAGGGATTTACAAGAAATAGAAGAATGTATAATAATAATCTGAAGAGCTCTGGAAAGAGCGAAACGCGTCGTCGGGAACAGATATGACGAAATAGTATTTTAGAAATATTATTATCATACATTCTTCTAATTCTTAAAAATCGTTGAACTAGATTAAGAGTACAGTCTTAAAATATAATAGGTCTAAAATAACGTCTTATGGCAAGTGTCATTAATTATAATTATGTTTCGCCCGCTTGTAAAAGGTGTTCACACCATTAAAAACATTGGGAAAATAATACTACTGCATAGCATGTTCTTTAAAGTTCCTAATGTCAGTTAGTGAATATGTGAAAAAAAAAATCCCACCCGATATTCAACTATGTTGGAGTAATCGTTATTAGGCTTATCGGGGATTACAATTCTAAATTCCTCATTACATCGCATTCTATAAAACCCAGATAGGTGACAATTTAAACAGTGTTTGTTACATTGAAGGAAGATTTAGACAACAGTGTGGTCGATATTTGTGGAAGGTTTTTGTGTACCGCTTCTGCCTTGTGTTTGTTGGGAGAAACGTTTCGGGCTCCAGATCTGTAGAAGGATTAGCATGGAGCCCGACGAAACGTCTTTCTCAACACACGCATGAGAAACAGTCCACACACACACACACAGAAAAAAAAACCTTCCTCAAAAATAAACCAAAGTGTTACTCTCTTTTACGTTTTAATGTTGTTGTTTTTTTTTCTCTCCGCTAGGTGCTCTACAATATATCACAGTGTTTCAAATAAAAGGAAACTCTTCTTGTCCTATCCAGTAATGTTTCAAAATGTTTACCTTGATCTCCTGCAACGATTTTTGTTGTTTTCCCGCTTCCATATACTCTACTACATTCCAAAGATTTAGAAAACTTACAATAATACGACTACCAACCTCTTGAATGTTTAGTATTCTAACCCAAAAAAACATCCATTTTTTTTTATTCGAAATGTTTAAAAGCGAAATAATAGCCTAACAAATCATTTTAAAATGAAGCACGTTGGTGCAGATTTGAAGAACGCGTTTTATTATATACTGACAATGTCTTAAAAAACTGAAAATTTTGTTCATTTCATGTGAATACGTGTTCGGTATAAGATAATATTATGATTACTCAGTAAAGTTACCCGTGCAGAAACTTCCATGTTCACCCTCAAACGCGTGATCTGTAAAGCGCATTTATGCGTTTGTAAATATGAGAATAATTATACAACGCTGTTCGTGTTAGTGAAGTGCTAATATTCCAAACACTTATGGAATTTACCAATTAAACCATTAAGTTCGTAAGCAGAATTGTTATTTTTTCATTAAAGTTAACTTTAATTTTATAAATACTTACGAACCTCAAACTATCTAAACAGAAGTATATTAAATTTGCTAGTAATTTTACAAATAAAATGTGCGTAAACTCATTTGAGTATGACTTAACAATATTTCTATTACATTAAAAAAAAGAAAAATATGATATTTCCTTTTTTTCCACAGTTACTTAAGAAAATATTTTATAATATTTATGCACCGAACAGAAATGAAGTCTGCTTCAAATTGAAACACTTTACTTTCGACACTTAGCATAAAAACACGAAACACGCTACTAATTATGTTGATCATGGGCACAAAACGGGAAAAAATAATTTTTCTATTATCCTTAATTTGTTGTTTTTCAGTAATAGATAAACGAATTACTAAATAACAGTAATAATTGTTTTTATTAGTCTCGATTTATTCGTAATGAACAATTGGTTCTCGATTCGTTGATAAACAGCTATTGTTTTTGTTGCCCTCGATTTGTTGATAAACAGTTATTGTTTTTGTTGCCCTCGATTTGTTGATAAACAGCTAGTCTCGATTTATTCGTAATGAACAATTGGTTCTCGATTTGTTGATAAACAGCTATTGTTTTTGTTGCCCTCGATTTGTTG
>NW_013666995.1:89066-96745 GCF_000517525.1 Limulus polyphemus | reverse complement strand
CAATTGGTTCTCGATTCGTTGATAAACAGCTATTGTTTTTGTTGCCCTCGATTTGTTGATAAACAGTTATTATTTTTGTTGCCCTCGATTTGTTGATAAACAGCTATTGTTTTTGTTGCCCTCGATTTGTTGGTAAACAATTATTGTTTTTGTTGCCCTCGACTTATTGGTACATAATTATTGATCTGTATTAACCTCAAATGATTGACTAAAAATGTTTTACATGAACTTTATCTAGAAAGTGTTCCCCCCCCCTCTCAGTGGTACAGCGGTATGTCTGCGGACTTATACTGCTTGACACCAGGTTTCCATACCCGTGGTGGGCAGAGCACAGAAGTTCATTTTGCAGCTTTGCGCATAAAAACAAACAAATAAACAATCTGAAAAGTGAAAATAAGCTTAAGTTTGAACTCTAACTCATTTGATTTGGTAGTTGTTATGTACAAACAATATAATTTGATTATTTACTTGGGTGAAGTGATGGTTTTATCTAAGTTTTGAAATTTAAAAATTGTAAAAATAAGATGTAGGAATATACATAACCAGAGTAGATTCTAATAATACAAGGGTGGGTTTCACAACATAACTGTAAGATACCGCTCCAACAGCTCTTTTACAGGGGCAGCCTGTTGTACGACGTTGAAATAAACTTGGTATTGGAAGATCTTATTAATTTTACAATACAGTAGGTTCATTGAATGATCATTATTCAACATGCTATTTACAATACAGCATATAAATGCACTAATAGGTTCATTAA
The DNA here is from genome assembly GCF_000517525.1 of Limulus polyphemus. Lineage (NCBI taxonomy): Eukaryota > Metazoa > Arthropoda > Merostomata > Xiphosura > Limulidae > Limulus > Limulus polyphemus. The sequence continues at coordinate 95,985 of NW_013666995.1, read as the reverse complement.
ATGATCATTATTCAAAATGCTATATACAATATAGTATATAAATGGACTAATGGGTTTATTAAATTATCATTATTCAACATGTTATTTACAATACAGTATATAAATGCACTAATAGCTTCATTAAATGATCATTATTCAACATGCTATTTACAATACAGTATATAAATGCACTAATGGGTTTATTAAATTATCATTATTCAACATGTTATTTACAATACAGTATATAAATGCATTAATTGGTTCATTGAATGATCATTATTCAACATGCTATTTAATCACTTTGCAAGAGTGTTTTATTAATTCAAAGGTGCCTTTACAATCAGATCACTTTTGAATTAAACTTTTATAAACTCATTTGTCGACTGTATTAAATCAGCGACACATATCGTATTATTCATAAAACTCGCGTATATATTCAGTTTGTGACACATTTATTATTCAGTAACACACATCCGTATTTTCATTTAGTGACACATGTGTTATTTGGTAACACGTAGTCGTTGTACTTCTGTTATCTAAAGACATTTGTGCCTGTCTGAACCTTCTGATCCAGTCGCTATTCGGTACGTCTTTATGAAACACTTCTTATCGTTATGTTTACTTTACAACACATCTGTTAGCCAGTGAAAGATATCTTCATATTCGTATTTAAACATCCATTCTTCAGTAACACATATTTTGGCACATCTACTTTCCAGTAACATTTCTGCTGAAGTTCACTTTCTTTCACACAATTGTTAACCAGTATCATATATCCTTATATTCATTTTTTTTTCACACACTTGTTAACCAGTATCATATATCCTTATATTCACCTTTTGACACATTCGTTACTTAGTAACACGTAACCTTATGAACTTTGTGACACATTTCTTATTTAGTTACACCTATTCTTATGCCCACTATTTGACATGCTTATTGTTCAGTAACACATATTTTTATGTTTTCTTTGTGACACACTTCTTACCTAGAAGTACATATTTATCCACTTACTATGTGACACACATTTCATGACATGGATTTACATGAGAATAGGGTTATATCTTCACTTTGTGACACATTTCTTATCCGTTTTCAACTTGCAACACATTTGTTTTCCACATCTAACATCCAGTTACGTACATTTGTATTTCTACATTGTGACGTATTGTTACCCAGTGACACACATTTTTATTACTACGTTGTGACGTATTTGTTACCCAGTAACACAAGTTTTCATTCTTACATGGTGACATATTTGTTACCCAGTGACACACATTTTTATTACTACATTGTGACGTATTTTTCACCTAGTAACACACGTTTTCATTACTATAATGTGACGTATTTGTTCCAGGTAACAGACGTTTTTATTTCTTCATTGTGACGTATTTGTTACCCAGTGACACACATTTTTTAACTTATTTTGTGAGTCATCTGCTATTCATTAACACATCCTATATAGCTCAAGATGTGTTATCCACAGTAAACATGTTTTTTTCAAATGCTTTTTCAATGATCATTATTTTGCCCTGACAGTTACGAAAGAGATTATTACGAACACAATAATTAAATTCAATCAAATACATAGAAGTTATTGTATGCCCTTTGGGAATTTCATCGATCAGCTACGAGAGTGTCGTAGATCCTGAGATGGAATTAATCTTATGACAGTGTTCACGTGTAAGCTGGCTATTAAGGAATATACTCCAAAACATCTGGCTTAAACTTTTCTTACAAAAATAAGTTCAGAAACAATGTCGATTACATAATTTACTTTCTGTGTTTTCTATGAAAAGTTTTTCTTACACGTCGTCTCTTACTGTCTATAGTACGATATTACAAACACGATAACAGCATAATCTGACACCAAAACACCGAAACGTTTTTCTTACATATCGTCTCTTACTGTCTATATCACAGTATTACAAACACGATAACAGTATCTAGTACAAAATTACAAACTCATTGTACTAAAAGCTAACACCATAACACTGAAACGTTTTTCTTACACATTGTCTCTTCCTGTAATATGAATATTATTCTATTAAGATCTATGTTATACACAACCAGTTTGAACACTTACATGTTTAGAAATTTGTAACATCGAATTATTAGACCTAGTACTTCAACACGCACTCATTATTGCTAATAAAAGAGAGGCAACGAAGATATATTACATTCTCCTTTTGTCCATGTTTCCTATTTTCTAGGGTTTAATAGGCTAGTTTTCCTTTCTTTCTGGGGTTTAATAGGCTAGTTTTATAGATCCAATTATTCCGTGCAAGCTCCAAATAGCCACCTTCTGCTATACTTATTTTATTAATTACCTTATATTGACTTCTGTGTGTCTTTTTTTAGCGTTTTGACTTCTGTGTGTCTTGTCTCTTATTCGTGACCCACTCTTATTGTCTGTGGTTTACTGTGGAATACCCACCAAGTTTAGTCTCTAATATTTTATATGAAATTAATTATTCCCTTATTGTGAACCACCCCTAATTTCTGTAGGCAACTAAGTAACCATTGTTCCCTTATGGCAACGCTCTATTGGTCTTGGTGGCTTAGTTTGATGCGATATTTTTTATTGTAACCCATCCTTAGTCTCTGAGTTTACTGTTGAACACATTATTCCTTTATGCAACCCATTTTTAGTCCATGTGGTTTAGCATACAATAAATTATTCCCTACTCGAGACTCACTTTTAGTCCCTATAATTTAATGTGGAATACATTATTATTTTAAACATTGTGACATTTTAAAATAAACTCGGAAAAATAATAAGTATTATTGTGTGACTCTTGAACTCTCGAAATATATTGATTGGTATATCGATACTGGTTTCAGTCTTAGACCTATATCAGAATGGCACAGTTAGGTCTAATTTATTTGTTCTCGATCGTATTAGACCTAACAGAGTTAGTCTTAGTCTCTTTGATTTGGCTTGACCTGGCGTTTAGGGCAATTGATTCGAAATCTGAGGGTCGCGGGATCGAACCCGGGCAACTAACATGCTCTCCCGTTCAGGCGTGGGTGCGTTATAAGGTGACAGCCAACCCTACTATTCGTTGGTAAATAATAGCCCAAGAGTTGGCGGTGAGTGCTGCCAGCCGATTCCCTCTCCTCTGGTAGGCAGTTCAAAACTAAGGACAGCGGAATATAGCCTTAGTAGCTTTGTTGTAAACAAACAAACAAACTATTTGGCTTACTGAGAGATGTATTATTGTGTTATTGTAACCTATCTTTAATTTACAGTAGAAAAAGTTTTAGTTTACAAAAACCTTAACTAGAAATGCAATCATAATGTTATTCTAAAGATATTTTATAGACCATTAAATTCCTTTCGTTGTGGGTTTATTTGTGGTTTAAACATATTTTCCAGGACATCCTCTTTTACTGACATTGGGAGCAGTAGGTTTTGCTTCAGTCATTGCGATCATAATTGGTTTATTTGTGGTTTAAACATATTTTCCAGGACATCCTCTTTTACTGACATTGGGAGCTGTAGGTTTTACTTCAGTCATTGCGATCATAATTGGTTTATTTGTGGTTTGAACATATTTTCCAGGACATCCTCTTTTACTGACATTGGGAGCAGTAGGTTTTGCTTCAGTCATTGCGATCATAATTGGTTTATTTGTGGTTTAAACATATTTTCCAGGACATCCTCTTTTACTGACATTGGGAGCAGTAGGTTTTGCTTCAGTCATTGCGATCATAATTGGTTTTGCCATATATCGACGATGGAAACGTCAACGAAGCTATGAGGAGCTTGGAAAAGACTCTGCAGTTGAACGTTATTCAAGAAAGTCAGCGGACGCATCTATATATGGTTGTATTACGTAAGTAATTGCTAGTCTAAAAGTAATTATGGTATTTTCCTTTTTTGTTCAAAGAAAACGCTTATCAAATTCTGACTAAATTAAATAGTGATGACGAAACACAGTTATATTAAGTATGAGTACAGCGACTCACCCATTATGATAAAGTTCAACTCATTAAGCTAGTTTATATGCGCCATATCTATTTTTTACAGTTAAACATAATGCTAAAACGTTTATGTTCATTAAACTTGTGTGAATTACTTCAATAAGCTAAAGTGCTATTAAAGACATCCTATTATATTTTTAAGTTGATCTACTGTCTGTGTTACTATTAACGTAACGCGTTTATCAGGCCATCTCACCCAAGAACATGTTATTGTTTTATGTGGTTGGTCTAATGACGCTGGTGCAATTAATACGACACCTTTAACAATCTACATCAGTAGGTCATGGCCGTTCGTGGATATGATTCCAAGTGAGATAAGAGACTACAATAACGATTAGCTGATACACGCGAGTTAATATATCACTCTCTACTCGCATCGTATTGCTAAATCTACCTAACCTGAGCCATTGGAGGGAGCATATTCTTAATATGAAAATCAGACTGACTCAGTAAAGGCTTCGTAAATTTAGAAACAAATCTTTAGCAACAAAGCTTCATTAAAAAATCTGCTTTTTTGTGTACATCAAATTTATAATGTTTGCTAAATTTCGTAAATATATACTTAGTAGCTTCACAGTTATAATTTGTTTAGTTTCATGGTTACGTGGTGATTACAAAGTTGGTCAAAATGACCACGCCCGTACACAGTTTCACATTGAGAGCTTCATTACTTCACTAACTTGATTTTACACAGCATGCTATATGTATGCTTGGTACTACATATAGATTTAATATGTAGTTTATACCTTGTTCTGACATTGTAATTCCACTGTATTTGGTATCAGAATATTTCCTTGTGGAAGTATGTGATGTTTATTGAATAACTATTAATCCTTACATTTAGCTTTCCAGGCTGTGAAAAGAGGTGAAGAAGACAAAACACGATCACGTGTGTGTATCACGTTTTGTTCTCTAATAAGTTTGTAATTTTTATATTTTGGTTAACCTTATAACAATAAATAAAACATATGCCAAAAACAAAAAATTTGGTACTTAAGTCTTGAATCTTCACTTTTTTCAAGCTTTTGTACTCGCAAAAGAATATCTCGACACGCACAAGGCCTACTTTTTTTGTAACGATAGTGTTATTTCACAGATGATTTTTTTTTAATTCAACTATTTAATTTATAATACAAAATATTGCCACACACAAATAATTGGATATTCTAAAAGTACTATAACTTAACTGGGTTTCTAATTGAGCTATAAATGGGTTAAAATAATTTCGATAGCTGGTCGACTTGAGCACCAGCGACGGCAGACAATAAAACTGAAACAATTTATCAAAAACCTGTCATCTGAACGATTTGAACCTCGCAGAAGTCAGCAAATTGGAATCTTCCCTTTCTGTTGGTTAGAAATAGTCTAATGGCAAATGTCAGAGAGAATTAATGACATTTTTTAAAAGCAGGATATGCGAGGAGGAGCGTAGTATATGGAGTTTATTTTATTATTTATATCTCAGTAAAGCAAGAAGCTTAGAGGCTATAAACTTAGAATTTCATAAAGGGGTAAAATAGAAAGTTCTAAATGGCCAATTTGGTGAGAATAAGTGTCACGTGATACAGAGAAGTGAAGATTGAGAATTTATTTAAATATGTCCTTTGGAAATTAAGAAATTTGAACTCGTATAATATCGATAGTTGAATTATAAACTACATTTTGATACCAAGTTTACTGACGTGCATCTATATAGATATAATAGTACTGTCTGTTGTATGCCCATGTAACTACTTCGCAGAGTTTGGATGGATCTTCACCAAATTTGATATGGAGCTCCATTGGGTCTATGGAGGACACAAATACACAGTTTCAGTTTTACATCTGCCATTTTATGGTTTTTATGGGCGTTTTTGCAATTTGTACTACTATCTCACCTCCTGTGAATGGATCTTCACCAAATTTTGTATGAAAGTTTACTGGATTCATGCGGATATACGTGCAAACTTGCGGTTTCACATTTTGTGTTTTGCGGGGTTTTATGGGCGTTTTTACGTTTTTTTTTTACAATTACATATAAGGGAAGGAACTTTTCATGTCTTAAGATAACATTTCATTAATCTTGAATTTACATAACTTCCGTCCAGGGGACGAGTACTCCAGCTGGTTGATAATAAAGTTGTTCAATTAAACAACTCTGTGAATGGTCTTTACACAAGTACTTTGACTCTACCCCTATACATAACGTCTTAAAAACTCTCTACGTCGTCATCTTAGACGTTTGACACCACTATAATACGATATTATTTTCATTCGTAAAAATCTGCATTCTTTGGTGACTGGATGATAAAATTAGGAAAATGATCTCAACGCTGGTTACAAGATGAAAGCATTACAGCACAAAATTACTAAAGTTATTACATGCAGAACATTGAAATCTTAATAAATTGATGTAATACTAGAGCCAATATGTAAGTAGTGTCTTACATTTTTCATAATGATGAAGAACTACTAGAGTCACTGCCAACAATACTTTGTAACTTTTGTCCAATGATGATGAAGCACTGAAATCAATAAAAGGGATGTCTTACAACCTTCATGCAGTGATGTTGATTCAATATAAGCTAGGTTTTTACAACCTTTTGATGCTGAATCATTAGAGTCATTGTAGAAATTGTCTTACAGCCTTCAAGCAATGATGCTAAATAATTGAAGTGGGTGTAAATATTGTCTTATAATCTTCATGTAATGATGACTGTCAGAATTTTAAAATATAATTCTTTGCCAGTTGTCAAAATAAAAGGCTTTTACTTATATTTCTTTATAGTATAAATATATATACTATGTTGTTTTTGGGCTTAGGATTCTCTACAGTAGGTGTCTGTGGCTTATTAACGATAAATTCAACTATGAATAAACAGCACACACTTTATACTTGTTTTCAAATGATATATATATATTCGGAACAAGTTAAACGCATGTACAACAAAGTGTTCACACTATAGATATTACA
>NW_013666995.1:83628-88211 GCF_000517525.1 Limulus polyphemus | reverse complement strand
ACTATATATATATATATAGTTCTCTTCTTCTTGTCAAAAGTCCACTTAGGCCTATTCAATTACTTTAGAATTTCAGTTGACATGCCGAACTATTTTCTCTATTACTATCGGACTAGTATTCTGTGTGTGATTTACTTACAATTGTGGCGCGAATTACCGCAATCGTTTGGTCTTCTTTCTTCAAAATATCCTATGTTCCTTTTGTCAAAGTGCACTTAGCCTGATTCATTTACTTTAGAACCACGCTTTGACGGAATAACTATTCTTCTTATCTACTTTTCTACTGTTAGTCTTATTCAACATATTAAACGTTATGCCTAAATCAATCGTTAGGCCTATCACTTCAACTATAGTTTATTTCACGCCGAACTTTTCCTTGTCTGTAACTTTACTCTCTTCTGCTATTGTGTGTCTGCTGTTTTCGCTCGTCTCACACTATTTATATCTTTATCACTTAATCATCTGTCCGCCTTCTAGAAATCTCTATATTCTCGACGTCAGTGTATTGCACGCGACGTTCGATAGTCTCAACATCAATGAATTATAAACATAACTTCCTACAATCGTCTGCTTTTAACTCTTATTATAACAAAAACTAAAAATAATAAAATATTCACTCACAAAAATAAGTTAATCAATAATATCTAAACTAAACAGTCCTTTATATCATGACAATGAAGAATTAGTATTCGGCGTAAGCAGTGTCTTGCAATCCTCTAATAACGTTTAGAGCTCTATAGTATCAACAAAAACGGTGTAATATAAGAGGGTTAGTATGCTATAACGTCAGAACTGTAACAAGTTAAACCATATATTGTGAAAATAAAGGTGTTGTTAAAGATAAACCTTGATCTGTAGATTTGTCTATGAAGCCTAAACACAAACTTGTATAAATGTTTAGAAAATATCACACATCCAGAAAAATAAGATATGATTCTTCTTTTAATGGTGAAAACTTCTAAATAATGGCAGATTTGTGTCAGATGGGGTTGTTTCCATAGAAACATATCTGCCCCGGGTTATGGTACTTTCACTGAAGTTTTTCGAAAGTTCTCGCCTTTTGAACTGTAAGAAATAAAAGAGTTCATTAATATTAACTGTGTGTGATTAAAAATAAATATTTAATATTTTCACTTTTTTTTGCAACGTTTAGGCAAGAGCGGCCAATCGATTTCGTTGTTCCCACTATGTCTCTTCCTGTCCAGCACAGCCCGGGAGAAGCGTCTTTATCGTCTGGTTCTTCCCCGGACGCCATTTTGTGGTCCAGACTCTCCTTGATCGACAGTGGAACATCTGATCCTTCTGGTAAGCTAGAATTTATATTTTAGTTGTTTTTTTACATTTCATAATATGTGCATTATATTAGTATTCTGGATAAACTACAACATTGTATCGAGAACAGGAAGTAATATGAAAAACACCGTATTTTATACATAAGATTTTTGGTATACAAAAATCTGTTTGTTACATTGATTTGTAATGTTGTGTTATCTGTAAACGATAAGAATATTTTCTTTTATTTCTGAAGCACTACCTTATTGTGGATTGCTATAGAGTGTTTTTAAAGGGAAACTCCTCCATTGTGAGTCAAGCTGCTATTTAAATGTTAGAAGTGCGTTATTTTTTCATGTGATTTAATAAAGTTATAATTTCTAATAACAGTGCATAACTCGCAATAATCCTAATCATTAGAATCCTCTCTCTTTGGTGGATTGAACCCGGAACTATACAAAGTTTGCCACAACGACACTGGAGAGGAGTTTATCTTCCCAGATGACCATAGAGGGCGTCTTTGGTTCAGTTTAGAATATGATGCTGTTAAAGAAAGACTCGTTCTACAGCTAATCAAAGGCAAGAACTTTCCTTCGAGGACGCTGGGATCCGTCAACTGCTGTGATCCGTTTGTGAGGTATATAGAATTCAATTCATTGAATCAAGGGGAAGGGCGGGTGACATCATCTTCTGAAGTATTTTGTTTTGTCAGTTTTTATTTTCCTAATTCGATGTTACAAATAATAATAATAGCCTTGTTCCGAAAGTTATATTTAGAATGCAGAAATGAAACCTACCTGACCAACCTGAATATGTTTGTATTAATTATAATTTAAATATTCTTGTTGTGTATCGCTGGAAATCGGAACCCGGCGTTGGCTGAATGACACTATACTCAGAATGAAGGAACTGTAATTTCGACAAGGTACCTGATGATGACAAAACCTTGTCGAAACGTTGTACATTTGCTGTTATGTTAAACTTATATTAAAGTTTTTCTTCATTACCCATTCAAGCCGTCTCCAGCCATTATTATGAAGGAACTGTAAATTAGGTGAATGATAATAGACCACAGCTGTTTGTAGACAGTGATAGAATATTTTATATAAACTAAACAAATCAATATAATAAAGTTTAAAATAATGAGCTATAATATGAGACACAACGATCATTGATTTAAGTACATACTGTGGTGCATACCAGCAGACTTAAAAAGGATCTTGGTCCATATACCACACATTTTGTGTAGTGTTTATCCTCACGTGATCACGTGAAAGAAGTCAGCTTGCCTTATTGTGTAGATACTCACGTGAAATAAATCAGGTTGCCCTATAATAAAAATAGTCATGTAAAAAAATAATCAGATTACCTTATTGTATAGGTCGTCAAATGAAAGATATCTGCTCATCTTATAATGAAACAGTAACGTGAAAGACGTCAGCTTCCCTTATTACGTAGATTGTCACGTGAATGAAATCAGTTCGCCTTTTAGTGAAGTTGTTGACATAGATGTTGCTATGGTTATATCTTTGTAAATAACTGCAAAGCTAAATTAATTAATTGTAAGCTTTTTGGTTGCAACTGTTTTTTATATACAGTTCTTTGTGCTAGGTTGCTATACTATCAACTAAATTATTTCACCAAGGGAAATTAAATAATAACGAATGCTCGAAAAACACAAACGTATAGAATGAGATACGGTTTTAGGATTCTCTGTTGTAAAAATTAAATTATTCGGGGGGAGGAGATTTACATTTTGTTTGTCGTGGTGTGGCGTTAACTAGTAAATGGTCTAAAGCCACCAACCGTAAAATACTGAATTAATCAAATTAAACTTTACGTAACAAAGTAATATATCTCAAAGTTTACACTATTCGAGAAAAACTGCACGCATTCAGCTTCAAACACAGCTAGCTCGTGTTAACCTGCTTTCGCGTGTAGTATTTACACTGTTCACAAATTAATTCCCTTTGTTGGCGAATAATAAGATAGCTTTGACTTTGAAGTACTTTTGTTTTTGTTTGCAGAGTGGTTTTAACTTGTTTTCTTCCGACAGTTGCTATAGCAACGAGTAAACTCGCTTGACCTAAATAAAGCACTGCACAGCGCGCGACTTCAGTTGCAAGTCTGTCAGTATTGGAGGTAACTTTCCCCAATAAACTTGGTTAGTAGTAACTACAACAACAGTAAAAAAAAGGTCAAAATGTATCGTATGTTAATTTATGCACGATGTTTCGTCTATCTTTATTTTCATAAATCCATTTCATAAATAATGTTTAGTATATTATATGCATGATGTTTATATCAGTCGAAACATTTAACAGAATCTAATAGTTACTCAAATTTCGTTTATAATACAACCCATATTTCATATTTTCTTTCTAGAATTTTCCTGCTTCCAGATGAACGTCGTTACCTTCAAACAAAAGTGGCGAAGAAAACGTGTAATCCAAAGTTTGAAGAACAGTTCATTTTCCAGGTAATAGGACGAAACCTCGCTTCATGAAGCACACTTCGAACTTATTCACATGATGTTTGCGGCATTGTACAGTAGTCACACTCATTTCTTTGTTTGTTTATTGAATTTTCGCGCAACACTACACCAGGGTTGTCCGCAGGGGCGAAACGAAGTCCCTATATTTGGGGTTGATGTTATGACTGAATTTTGCCGACAAAATAGCGCGCTCTGAAGGGCGTTTTACCTCCTTTTGTAGAAGATCTGCCGAATTTTTCTCAGCATTTTCGTTGTTTACCGAAAAAAAAATCGTCACAACAAGAAATTATTTATTTTTCTCCGAGATTTTCACATGAAAAGATGGATACAAATTTTACGATATAATGTACAGGAAGTTATATTTGTGCTTACAAATTACTAATGGGGGTGCGATATCCCCCTTTTGCTCGCTACGTTCCTGGTTGTCCGAGCTAACTGTCTCTAATTTTGAAGTACTAGACTGAAGGAAGGTTGGATAGTCAACTCCACAAACCGCCAACTCTTTTCCAAACCGAATAGTGGGGTTTGACCGTCACTCTTATAACGCAACCAAGGCCTCAAAGTGTAGAACGCTATTCCTTTTCTTTTTTCGCTAACAGAACGCGAACCACAGTATCTCAGCTTAACAATCTGGCACGCTACCTACTGACTGGCTGTGCTGGGCCCGTCTGTAGATAAACACCAAAACATTGTTTTTTGATATATAAATCGTGCTTACAGCGTTAAAAAATTGCTTAACCAACGAGTAAATGTGTACTATTTAGGTGTCAACTCTTCAAATTTCATTTAAGATACCTTGTGCAAAAATTCGATTAAA
>NW_013666995.1:81400-83189 GCF_000517525.1 Limulus polyphemus | reverse complement strand
GCTGCTGTGCCACTGGGGGAGCATACCATTTGTGTAAAAATGTGTTTTAGAAAACAATTCTCTATGTGCTTAATAACATTAAATATAACTTTAAGGTACGATTTCTTAAAGTTAAAAGTAAAATTTGTTATTGCTATTATTATAATTTTTCATGTTAACATCTTAACAAAACAAAAAAACTATCCATAACTTTATAAAAAGTATTTTATGTCGGTGTTCGGGGGACGTACTTAAAGTTAAAAGTAAAATTTGTTATTGCTATTATTATAATTTTTCACGTTAACATCTTAACAAAACAAAAAAACTATCCATAACTTTATAAAAAGTATTTTATATCGGTGTTCGGGGGACGTACTCTATTTCTTCCGCGTTTGTTTTAGTCAGACAAGAATGGAATATCTCTTCTTTTGATGATCCCTAGTGGTGATTATTTTCCTATATCATTGTTTACTAAAAAACTTGTCCAACTCAACGTTTCATGTTCGGAAAAGATTTTCTACAGAAAAAAAAATATATATATAGCAAATAAACTGATATCGAATTCTGAAGCTCTATTTTTATTCCAATAAACGAACATTATTTTTTCAGCTGTAGTTGAGTAGACCCAGGCTGCCATTTGTAGTCTTAGTTACGTTTTGCTAGAGGGCAAAAATGCTCCCCAAATAAAGGCGGCTGTCATTTGTAGTCTTAGTTACGTTTTAAGGCAAAATGCTCCCCAAATAAGAGCGGCTGTCATTTGTAGTCTTAGTTACGTTTTAGGGCAAAAATGCTCCCCAAATAAAGGCGGCTGTCATTTGTAGTCTTAGTTACGTTTTAGTGCAAAAATGCTTCCCAATTAAAGGTGGCTGTCATTTGTAGTCTTAGTTACGTTTTGCTAAAGGAAAAAATGCTCCCCAAATAAAGGCGGCTGTCATTTGTAGTCTTAGTTACGTTTTGCTAGAGGGAAAAAATGCTCCCCAAATAAAGACGGCTGTCATTTGTAGTCTTAGTTACGTTTTGCTAGGGCCAAAATGCTCCTCAATTAAAGGCGGCTGTCATTTGTAGTCTTAGTTACGTTTTAGGGCAAAAATGCTCCCCAAATAAAGGTGGGTGTCATTTGTAGTCTTAGTTACGTTTTAGGGCAAAAATGCTCCCCAAATAAAGGCGGCCGTCATTTAAGGCTGTGACTCCCATCGCAGCTTAACTTCTAAAGGAAACTCGTACCGGCAAACATCAGTTAAATCTCTAAACCAAAAATGTAATATTGAAACTGAATGAATGCATTTCGCATTTGAAAGCATCAGCAAACTAGTCTTATCTAGATATATATGTGTGTGTGTGTGTTTCTTTTCTGTTAATTTGTACGTCTCAGTTCCAACCAAACCTTACGTATAATGAGATAATTTCCTGACGTTTTTTTAACCATCACCGCTTCTTGATAATAGTTTTCAAAACTGTAATCCTAATACAAAGGGTCTACTTCTTCTCTCTCTTTAATCTTAATACAAAGAGTCTATTTTTTCTCTCTCTCTTTACTCTTAATACAAAGAATCTATTTTTTCTCTCTCCTTAATCTTAATACAAAGGGTCTATTTTTCTCTCTCTCTCTTTAATCTTAATACAAAGAGTCTATTTTTTCTCTCTCTCTTTACTCTTAATACAAAGAATCTATTTTTCTCTCTCCTTAATCTTAATACAAAGAGTCTATTTTTTCTCTCTCTCTTTACTCTTAATACAAAGAATCTATTTTTCTCTCTCCTTAATCTTAATACAAAGAGTCTATTTTTTCTCTCTCTCCTTAATCTTAATA
>NW_013666995.1:63120-80614 GCF_000517525.1 Limulus polyphemus | reverse complement strand
GTTTACCACAAAACATTTTTTATTGTTATATTTGTTAATAATAAAAATAAATGAAGAAAAGGGAAGAATATTGATGTCAAACGAATATGTATCCTCATTCATCCTGATTTTGTGTGTGAAATCTACGTCTTTTAGTTTCAAAACTACGTGTTATGGTCTTTCTTTTATGTATAACGTTTTGTGAAAAATCTGTACGTGATGGAGAAAAATGGATATCATTTTCAGATTCAGCGTACAGGAATTAACTGCAGCACATATTGTCGCGGTAGGACTGCTATATTTTAACAGTTTTTATATTTTATAATTATTTTGACCTATACGTTTTCTTATCTTACATACATTCTAAATGTACCCTAGCATCTAAAAACGCCACTATGACATTTTGTATGGTAATTCAGTCCTAAAAATATATTTGTGTCGCGATATTAGATACGTTTCTCTATGTGCCTTCTAATTAATAAATAAAAAATAGGGAATTTTATTTTTAGCTAATAAATAGGAGGACGTCTATAAATGGTTTTACAACTGAAAATAGAAAGGGAAGCCAAATGAGTCTAATAACTGCGTACAAGAAGGGAGAGGAGTCATTAGTCGAATATCTTTATGATAAGTTTTAATAAATGAATACATTTTTGTATCTAAATGTTTTTTTTCCTTTAGATTTACCATTGTTTAATAATAATAATAATAATCCATATAAAATAGTTCTTGGATTGAATATGTTTTTCATGTCAAAGGGAAATAAGTTCTTTTAACGTAAAAATTTTGAAACAAATTGCTAAAAAATATAGAAATTAAATGTTTTGTAATTATTTCATCAACAAGGAGGGTTCAGCCTGATGTGACATAATTTTTCGAAGGGATGGTCAGGAGGTGATATAATTCGAGTGAACAGAAAGAGGGGTAAAAGTGGTCTAAAATCGTGACGTTTTAATTGGACGGCCTCAGCCAAAAAATACTTCTGTCATCTCTATATGGTTGTATGGTGTTCAGTATCTAGGCTTATGGACAAGTTGGAATTCAGAAGACTCGCCTGTATAGGTATTCCACATATGTTATTGATTGTTCTTTACACAGAACATCGCCATTTCCTTCCCGTTATCTTTCCAGTCATACTGATTCCTTGAGAAGGAAATGTTATAAGCACGTGGCCTCCTCAATAATGATTGTGCAGCACGCTACTCTCTCGAAGGGCGTTCTACCTATTTTCATGCACACTCAGAGCAGACTTTTAAATCTTGGATGAGCCCATAAGGAACTTTTGCGTAACAAATGGTTGATTTTTATACTTTTAGATGTGTTTGTCATCATTGAGAAAAGTACACATTCTAAAATCGATTTATCCAAATATTTACTGAAATAAAATTCGGCAATATTTTCACGCACGTACACGGAGGGGGTTCGGTCGAACTCCCTATTTTTGTAATGTAATATTAACGTTAGCATGCCACGAATTAACCAAAGACAAGCCCAACGTGCAAGTTCAGAATATAGTTCCGTGGAGGATTACATTAATAAACAGTAACCATTCCTTTTCTTGACCACATTATCAGTAATCTTTCCTCCAGATTTGATGCGCATGTAAAGCAAGCAGCATCAGTTCAGAAACTTATGACATCAAAACTCACATAGAAGTTTTTTATCTCTGATATCAGACAGGCTATAGATTTTTACAGGGAAACCAAATCCTGATATCGACGGAAGACAAGATGGCTTTCTATACCTCTCCAGGACAGGCCACACATACTGGTTGACTGCTTAAAGGAATGCTTCAGTGAACCAACTATCTTTGAAATTCTTTGCCACACTGCCACTAAGTTAACGTTTATGAGAACGTTCGACATCTGATCTCCGACGGTAGACTGAGTGTTTTAGCTTTAATACATAATTATTATGACACTGCTATCAACATTGAAATTGTATGTAAGTTATTTTTTGGAAAAGTACCACAGAATAGTGGAGCATGCTGACATGTTGTTTGAGTAGTGCATACATGTACGTATATGATATCCAATGATTAAAGTAGCTAATATACTATTGTTGTACAGAGTTTATAAATTAGTAAAATAATTTAACAATTAATAACTATTCTGCATGTAGATAGTACTTTACTGTAATAGAATAAACATACTTATAATAATTTGTTAAAGGATTTTATGCGAACAGCCATGCAATTGTTTAAGCTATATTTCATACAAAATTACTTCCAGATTCAATCTCATATCAGCTATTTTTTACAAATTTTCTAGGGGAGGGCATGGCACCAAATCCCCGTGGCTTTTGATTTCACAAATTAGAACTACCCCCTTTCAAACATTCTGCATACGGACCTGATTTTTATACATCTTGAATGAGATTATCACCTAAAAACAAGCTAAAGGGCTATAACAAAATATTTAATAATTAAAGTTTGAAGATATGCATGACTAATAGAAACTTTTCTTTCAGAATTATCATTATTCAACGAACTCAAACAAATTATAGATTTCAACCTTTTCTTGTTCGAGTTACGCCTAACTCGAGCCTAATTAAACCAAACAAATTATAGATTTCAACCTTTTCTTGTTCGAGTTATGCCTAACTCGAGCGTAATTAAACCAAACAAATTGAATATATTGTCATTTCTCACTTGAAGAATTTTCTTATTTTGGAAGAAATAAATTAGTAAAAAGTTTTACAACATTTAGACGTTTTCTGAATTCATAATTTTAGGTACAGATAAGATAGCACCAAATTTCAATTCTACTCCACATATTTAACATTATATATAAAAATATAATGAATTCTTTATAAATCTTGCTTTAATTCTCCATTCATGCATTATTTAAATACAGTTCAAGAAATCAATTTACAACATACAAACATTTGTTTATTTTATACATTTGACTGATTAGATTTAGTAAGTATTAAAAAAAGAACTGTGATATTTAGAATTAACACAAGTTTTTTTATCTGCTGAACGTAGTAAAACTTTTGTTTTTTTCTGTTCCCAAAGTTTCAATAGATTTAATTGCCATCATCAGGTGAGATACAAAAACTGTTAATCTCAGTTCTTGTATCTCACCTGATGATGCCAGGTAAACCTATGTAAAACCGATAAAAAACGTGTGTGATTAGATTTATGGTTTTTGTAATCTATTAATTTTTCATATGACGTAAGTTCTCATCCTATTATAAACAAAGTAATTTGCATTATATATATATATTTATTTATTTATTTATTTAAAAATACCTAAATAAATCAAAATATTTTCTTTGTATTAAATAAATAACTGATGAATATAAGTATTCGTATACTAATGAATGATGAATTTAAGTATTTGTAATTAAAGGTTTCCCCTGACCTTGGTGAGTTACTGGTTAGCCTGACCTACAGTCAGAATTTGGAACGTTTAACCATTACAATATTTGAGGCTCAAGGTCTTCAGATTCCAGAAGATTCATCAATGGGTGAGAAAGCTTTTTTTTTCTTGTAAAAACCTTTTTTTGTGTGTGTGTTAGTACAAGGTTGACTAAAATGTGTTATAAATTAGAAGAAATTGAACCTAAATTTTAATATCAGTTATACTGGTTACCGGTATCAGACTGACTTGAGTACGTTGTAAGTCACCCAAAGATTATCCAAAGAAGTTTATACTGAATCGTTCTTCAGTTTCAAAAATATTTCAGATTTAAAACTCAAAACAGTCATTAAGAAAACACCAAGTTTAGTTTATATGACCACTCGTACGTTCCACCACTAGATCGTTGAAAATCTGGGACAGAAAACATGCTGACGTCATGCGCTTCGCTACTTACTTAGATTTACGTGATTCAGTAACTTAGATCTTAACAGCCGTTAATGAGGAGCACCATCTTCTTATAACCGATTTTCTTCGGAAAGTATATATCCTAAAAACATCAGTTTAAGCTTAAATTTTTATTAACTAGTGTTAAAAGTCTGTATATTATGAACTGATAACATATATATATCAAATCTAGATCTAGAAACACGAGGTTTGCTATAATAATTTCATGTATATATTACTACTTTAACCCTGAAGGCACAATAAATAAATAAATATTGGTCGAGCATGAAAAGTAAAATTTACTTTCCTGAAAAATATCAAATCACCTTTTATAAATCTTAATTTCATAAAAAAGTTTGTTTCTTTGTAATTAAGCATAAAGCTAAACAATGGGCTATCTGTGCTCTGTCTACCATGGGTATCGAAACCCGGATTCTAGCGTTGTAAGTCAGCAGACATGCCGCTGTGCCACTGGGGGGCGTATAAGAAAGACAAGCATCACTAAGTAAACGTATGTGATACACTTTGATGCATATATTTGTTTGTATATATTTGGAAAAAAATTATATTTTTGTTTAAATATTATTTTAACAACTTATCGGACTTGTGCTATTGACAAGTTATCAATAAATATTTTGTTCTTAACATACATTCAGTATATAAAAAATAGTATGTTTATATTTTTATGCCATTTTCACATTATAGACTTTTGTTGTCTTACTTTGTTAGTCTCTCTAAGATTACTCCAGACTGATATACACATTGTTTGACCCACAATTCTTGCATTTTCCTGATCTAATGATTATTGTTCAGAAAGGCTACCGAACATAGTGACTTTTTAAAGTACAAAACATTTACTTAAACATACCATACCTCTGCAACATTGTTTTTTTTATGGCCTTGAGTAACATAAACCGGCACACATGACCTTAAAGAAATTTGTTTTTGGTGTCAATGATTGATTTGTTTGTTTTGAATTTCGCGCAAAGCTACACGAGGGCTATCTGTGCTAGCCGTCCCTAATTTAGCAGTGTAATACTAGAGGGAAGGCAGCTAGTCATCACCACCCACCGCCAACTCTTGGGCTATTCTTTTACCAACGAATAGTGGGATTGCCCGTCACATTATAACGCCCCCGCGGCTGAAAGGGCGAGCATGTTTGGTGGGACGGGGATTCGAACCCGTGACCCGCAGATTGCGAGTCGACCTCCCTAACTACCTGGCCACGTAGGGCCGAACATATATATATTATTATTATTATTCTATATGTACATGTTTATCTTTGGTGCACTTTGTGTATTTAAAATATAGATATATGTAATTTCTTAAAGTATAACGCTACACTTTGTGTATTTCTAATTTAACCTCCATTAAATCTCATAATTTTACTTTTTGTCAACCTTTGTCAAATAATGATGGAATATATAAGTTTCTATTATTTCCGAAACTATGGCAAAAATAGTAGCTAGTAGGAACAGTTTTATAAATTTTACAATTATAAACAAGAGAATGTCAACTGTAAAGAAACATTTTCGAACGTATGTCAGTGTTAGGATATGATAAGATGCACGTGACTATTAGGAGATAATAAAATACATGTGACTATTAGTATGTAATAAAATACATGTGACTATTAGGATACAATAAGATGCATGTGAGAACTAGGATATAATGGATGCATGTGAATTATCTCCTAATAGTCACGTGCATCCATTATATCCTAGTTCTACATACTAATAGTCACTTGTATTTTATTACATACTAATAGTCACATGTATTTTATTACATACTAATAGTCACTTGTATTTTATTACATACTAATAGTCACTTGTATTTTGCATCCATTATATCCTAGTTCTCACACGCATCTTATTGTATCCTAATAGTCACATGTATTTTATGCGTGACTATTAAGATACAATAGATACACGTGACTATTAGAATATAATAAGATACACGCGACTATTAGAATATAATAAGATTCACGTGACTATTAGGATATAATAAGATGCACGTGACTATTGGAATATAATAAGATGCACGTGACTATTAGGATATAATAAGATGCACGTGACTATTAGGATATAATAAGATGCACGTGACTATTAGGATATAATAAGATGCACGTGACTATTAGAATATAATAAGATGCACGTGACTATTAGGATATAATAAGATGCACGTGACTATTAGGATATAATAAGATGCACATGACTATTAGAATATAATAAGATGCACGTGACTATTAGGATATAATGGTATTTGTGACTTTTATGATATATGATGCATGTTACTATTAAGATGTAATAGGGCATGTGATTATTGCGATACAATTTAAACTTGAAAAACTTGCAAAAATTAACTTTCAAAATTTAAGCTTGAACTTTTATGGTTCTATGCAGTAAGTAATGGGCTTTTTACCATTCCATATACTTTAAAACTTTTGTTATATTTTTATACGTTTTGTAATTATTACATTCCCTTCGGATTTGAAGGCAGATATGCAGTTGTTATTGTATTGTATTGAACTCTTTATGTTAGCAGGTTCTTATGTAAAGCTTACGCTGATGATAGACAATAAACCAGTGAAAACGAAGAAGTCTTCTGTGGCCAGAAAGACAGCTGAGCCCAAGAACAATGAAACTTTTATCTTTCGCCTTGGTTCAAATTGTGTCAGCACTGCAAGTTTGATCCTTCAAGTGATTGTGGCGAATGGAAACCAGAAAGGTTCGAGTAATTAATTCTCATGAACAAGTTTTCGTGCAGCCTAAGATTGTTGTCAAATATTTTTGTTTTCTCGTAAACAACATCCCCGAGGTTTGAGGGAGTTCTGAGATTGAATCTTTGATGGATTCGAAAATGAAATATACCCTTAGAGACTCGTATAGGCTATAACCTATAAAAAAAAACTACTTTCAGCAACCATCAAGTATCTAGACCGCAATAAAGTTAAAACAAAAAAACAAACACTGTAGCTCATGTATGCTTTAATGATGCTTTTAGTGGGATTAAGCCTCAATTTCATCCTAATTTATGTTATTTAATATCAAATCTCATAAAGAAAATACCAATCTGTCAAGATGCATATGTCTAGCCATTTTGTTCTTCACTTTTGTCACTCTGGATAGCATTATTGTTTGTATATAATTCCGTCAGTTATCAAAATATTTATTTTTTAATAGCATTATTTGTACATCACGTGCTTTGATATTAGCTAATAGAATGAAATAGCTGTTACCTCTTACGAATATTATTTTGAATAGCGACTAGAGTAAAATCATTTTTGCCCCTGCTGCCTGTTACTTTCTATGGCTTTTAGAATATAACACCAGTTGTCCTTTCTGGATGTTATATTATATGACTGTTAGAATAAAATACTAGTTACCTTTGTTCGAGTAGATGGTTGCAAGAAAGTGGCTTACGTGGAAACGTTGCATCGAAAACGCCCTACGTAGAAACGTTGAAGCCAAAACGCCGTGTTCAAGCTTTTAAATATCACAATATTTGAAATCGAGCATTTTGAAAAGTAGAAGAGTTTCTGTGGGGAACAAGTATTTGTAAGTATGACGTCATGGCTATAGTGACGTGAAGATATTTTTATATTTCAAAGTGGGAGATAGTATCAAAATTAATGATATTGTGGTTCGTTACACAATACCCAATGGACGACGTTTCATTGGCCCTGGCTATAACACTCAACAGAAAATGATCCTAAACGTACTCACCTGCCGAATAAGAGATTTTGGTTTTAATTTAACTTTATCGGTTTCCATATAAACCCATAATAACGTTCGTGGTCATGGTCATGAGTGTTCTATCGGCCTCTTTTACTACCATGTGTCATTTCAACACATTTGTTGCATGATTGAGATCACTTCTTGGTGGAAGATTAATTCCCACCTAGCAGGATTTGTTCCTAAAGGAATGACTTGATGAATAAGAATGTTATTGTGCCTGTCAGGAGTCAAGGTACCATCAGTTTTGTGTAGATCTTCAACATATTTGGCTAAGGTGCAGCCCACACTTGTACTTATCCCCAGCGTGTTTCACATGTCATGCATTGTCTGTGATACTGTCCTCCTCTTTTCTATCAAATAAATTATTGTTGATTGCTGACAAACAACATGATTTTCAATACATCTGTAAAGATCACTTTCCTCCAGCTTTGCTCATCCAATTGTTCCAAGTCTGGTACCCATTTAAGCCTTTTGGTTTGGTTATCTCTCTTAGATAGCGTCTTCTAAGCAGCTGCACGTTCACTGAGACAACTTCGTGCTAATGTACCTCATCGTTCCCTCGGTTACGTTCACACCTGTAGTCACATCTAGGTCATTGGCAAGATATCTGCTATATTATTGTGTATCACATAAAAACGCATACCCCGAGTTACTTCATATCATTTTTGAAGGATATTGGCTTTCGATCGTGTCAGTTATCAACAGGGCCAGTTTACGTAATTTTTTAGAGTTTCGATAAAACTCCCATTGAAACATGGAACTTGTCGCATGTAGTAGCATTCTTTATCAAAAACTCCGATATCTACTTTTATACAAGTTTTTCCTGTGGCAGTTTTATCCTGGAGGTCATGAGTACATACACCACACTGCTGTTTGGAATAGTATGACAGCCTGTACTTTTATAAACATTATGCTAGTATAACACTGGCTGATCAGTTGGATGACAACCAGTCACAGTGTAAGCTATCAACACGTAAGTGTACTTTCATAATATTTGGATTTTATACACATTATATTCGTTATTTCCATATTTATACTCGCTACTATGTATATATGTATGTATATGATTTATCAGCAATGAGATGCATGTTGCTTTTTCAAACTGTATACTTTCCTTAAGCATTATTCTAGTATTCTTTGTTGCTTTTTCAAGCTGTATACTTTCCTAAAGCATTATTCTAGTATCCTTTGTTGCTTTTTCAGGCTATATACTTTCCTTAAGCATTGTTCTTGTATTCTCTATTGCTTTTCAAGCTGTATACTTTCCTTAAGCATTATTCTTGTATTCTCTATTGCTTTTCAAGCTGTACACTTTCCTTAAGCATTGTTCTTGTATTCTCTATTGCTTTTTCAAGTTGTATACTTTCCTTAAGCATTATTCTTGTATTCTCTATTGCTTTTCAAGCTGTACACTTTCCTAAGGCTTTATTCTTGTATTCTCCGTTGCGTTTTCAAGCTGTATACTTTCCTTAAGCATTGTTCTTGTATTCTCTGTTGCCTTTTAAAGTTGTATACTTTCCTTAAGCATTGTTCTTGTATTCTCTATTGCTTTTTCAAACTGTATACTTTCCTTAAGCATTATTCTTGTATTTTCTAGACAAGGATATGCATATTATTTTTGTATACTCAGAATGTAAACGTCATATACCACCCATAAAGTGAACTTTAACTGAAATTATGAAGAGCTATAATTCTAAGAATGCCCCACTTCGTTCTATGTAGCATTTATAAAATAAATACTTTATTTTATTTTTTATATTAGATCTACTAAGCTTTCATGACAAAGATCAGAGCATCTCCTTTTTGCTGATTATATTAGTGATCGGCTTTAATCATTAGTAAAAAAAATAATTAAATCATCAGCTCGTATGATTGAAATTACAAACAAGATAGGGGCATTTCCGAAAAGAATCAATGATTTAGCAAATTCGCTGTAATGATATTCCAAATGTATCACTTTTATAAAATGTGCTCATGCATGGCGAAACCTGAAAATTTACGAAGGTAATTTTTCAGTTCTGCTTATAATTTCTCCACTAATTGTGGAAGATCTTTAATAAAATCTTCCCCATGTATATGCTCTTTTGTCGTCGACTTATATGTGCGTTTGTTCTTCTGCTAGATCGTGGGATATATTCAAGTTGCATAAAAAAAGCAACGAGTTTGTAGTAAATGAAAACAAAGCTACTCGGTGAAAACGAAAATTAATTTGTAATTTTTTAGTTCATAATCGATCTCAGGAATGCGGTGGAATTTCGTTTTACTTACTATTATTTTATTAATATTTCAGATAAATGTCTGGGAAGAATTGTCCTTGGTTCTTATATGTTTGCCAGAGGAAAAGCCCTGGAACACTGGAATGAGATAGTAGCAGGAAATCACCACCAGGTGCGATATTGGCACAAACTAACGTAACAGCAAGTAAATAACTAGTCATTTTTGGAGCACGTTCCTTTCTGACGTGTTTCTATTGGTTGTATTTGCTCTGTGACTATGATGTGTTTAGTAGTTGAATGAAACTACAGAAGTCAAAAATAAATAAATAAACAAAATAAAATGAATCATTTAAGCATATCACAACAAAAAATAATATATGCTACATATATATATATACTATAATATGTATACTATATAATATCTGGACTTTACATTCAATAATGTGTATTGTAATGTGTAAATCCGATAAACTTATAGACAGTGGTGACAGAATAAAATAACACATCAAGGTAACGTAGACTTCACATCTGTCATCAACAAGATAATTATCGTAGCGATCTATATGATGTTTTCTTTTAATCTATCAATTATTCCAGTTGAGAAAAATGATTATAATAAGAAAAATATGTGATTTTATAATTGAAAAAAAATACAATTAGAATAATCAAGTTTGTGGTATGCCTGCGAGTTATCAAAAATTATCCATACCTAATTATCACTAAATAATTAGAATTAATTGTGAGTTCCGATTTCGCGACAGAAGAGTACGTATTTCATAGCTGTGTTTTTGAAAAGATCGTTAAATTGTAACAATATGATTAGCTTGTGATAGAATAACAATAGACATATAAATATATTTGTACGTATGTACATTTATAGACACATTTCTGTTGAGATTGTAGACAATATTTGAATGTACTTACTAGAGATTATTATAACATATTTAAACATAGCCGTATCAATTTTACCAGGGTCATTCAAAATGGCTTTTTTAATATGAGAAAAAAAAAGAGTTTCTTATGTTTTTCCTGTGAGTGAAAATGATCTTTAATATACATATCTTCTATGTTAGTTTATAGTTGTGTATTTTAGCGTTCATAAGACAAAAACTGGTACAATAATCAATCTGTATTACAAATAAATTGTTTTTATTGGTCTTGCAATCTAGTTTCATTAATATTCAGGGTTATAACTTAAAAATTAGGCTTAGATCAGCATTTAAAATATATTCTTCTCTTAATGATTCGGTTTTCGATTATATATGTAAAGCTTTCACATTTTCTTGATTTACGAAGTGAGAAGATGATAAATTTTATCACACGTTTTTTTAACAGTATGAAAAGATAATAATATATTTTATTACACGTTATTTTAACAGTATGAAAAGATGATAGATTTTATCACACGTTTTTATAACAGTATGAAAATATAATATATTTTATTACACGTTATTTTAACAGTATGAAAAGATTATACATTTTATCACACGTTTTTATAACAGTATGAAAAGATGATAGATTTTATCACACGTTTTTATAACAGTATGAAAATATAATATATTTTATTACACGTTATTTTAACAGTATGAAAAGATGATACATTTTATCACACGTTTTTTAACAGTATGAAAAGATAATATATTTTATTATACGTTTTTTTAACAGTATGAAAAGATGATAGATTTTATCACACGTTTTTATAACAGTATGAAAATATAATATATTTTATTACACGTTATTTTAACAGTATGAAAAGATGATACATTTTATCACACGTTTTTTAACAGTATGAAAAGATAATAGATTTTATTACACGTTCTTTATAACAGAATGAAAAGATAATATATTTATTACACGTTATTTTAACAGTATGAAAAGATAATAGATTTTATCACACGTTTTTATAACAGAATGAAAAGATGATATATTTTATCACACGTTTTTATAACAGTTTAAATCCATTTCTAACAGTTGTTAACAACATGTGGAAATTGAACCAAAATACAATGCCACTGAAATCCACAAAGAACAACTCAAATCGAAGTTGTAAGCAAAATATAATCACAACGCAAGAAAAAAATCTGTTATTCACACAACATACGAGAGATTACGCGTCAAAAGTTGAAGCCCCAGTGGCACAGCGGTATGTCTACAAACTCCCAACTATAGAATTCGGGTTTTGATACCAGTGGTGGGCAGAGCACCGTTAGCCTCTTGTGTTGCTTTGTACTTAACTTCAAACAAACAAATAAACAAACAAAAGTTTAAAAAATATGTTTATTCATTTATTGAATGTAGTCCCCTCTTGTGACAAAAAATTATCTCAGTGAGCTTTATATGAATAGACTTCGATAGTTTGTTTTATCGTCAATCTAGCTGAGTTGAGAACTGAGATAGCTCGTAACTGTAGTCCCCAATTCTACCAAATTAATCAATTCCAGCATAACTGTATCATATTTATAAGGTCGGTGTTTTATAGTTACACAGTAGCAAGTCAACTCATTGACTGGTTCAACACAAACATGTGGGTTAATCTTTATATATAATATCAAACAATTTTAAAGGGCAAAAGAAAATAATCTAAAAATTAAATCATTTTAATCTAAGTTCTATTTTCTGCTATTTCACTTCTCAGTACTTCAAATCAGAACTAAAACAGCAACTAATTAAAACTAGTCAAGAACTAAAACTAAATGTTGAATTTCTATCTCAAATTATACTTTTGAACACACAACTTCAAATTTTCTAAACTTTTTAAAGTGTATTTCGAAAGTCCTATAAAAAACATTACAAATTCTTTTCTGCTGCGTGGTCTCTGATTCTACCTCCAAATCCAAAAAGTTTTTATTAGGAAGTCTATGGATTTTGATGTTTTTTGTAACATTAATGTTTAACAATGCTTTCCTCGAAACTGTTACCCTTCTAGCAGGAAAAAACAATGTTTTACTCCTGTTGTTTCCGATCCACCAATCAATGTAAAAATGGGCTAAAAATTGAAATATGAGTATTTTAAGGTGATGTTATTAGTGAACCTACATCTAGTGTTACGTAGTTACTAAGCTTGTGTATATTTCTAAAATGATGCTATTAGTAAACCTACATTTGGTGTTACGTGGTTACCGAGCCTGTGTATATTTCTAAAGTGATATTATTAATGAACCTACATCTAATGTTACGTAATTTATGGTTTGTTTGAAGTTAAGCACAAAGTTACACAATGGGCTATCTGTGCTCAGCCCACCACGGGGATCGAAACCCGCTGTGCCACTGGGGGCTTAGATTTATGGACAGACAGGCTGGTGAGGTGACTTTTAGAAGGGCAGCACAGGAATAAAATAAATTCGAAAACAAAAGTTGATAGTCGTTGCTAGAAAGCTCAAAATGAAGATGAAAACATGAACACTCGTTTCGTAAATAGTTGTGCCTGGTGTGATGGTTAGGGTGCTCGACTCGCAATTTGTAGGTTCGAACATGCTCGTCCTTTCAGCCATGTGGACGTTATAATTTGACGGTAAAATCACTATTCATTGGTAAAAGAGTAACTCAAGAGTTGGCGATGGGTGATGCTGACTAACTGCCTTCCCTCTAGTCTATCAGATAGCGCAGATAGCTCTCGTGTAGCTTTGCGCGAAATTAGTGGGATTGAACGTCACATTATAACGTTCCCACGGTTTAAAGGGCGAACATGTTTGGTGGGACGGGAATTCGAACCCGCAACCCTCAGATTGCGAGTCGAGCGCCCTAATTAACTGGCCATGCCGGGCCTTGATAAAATGAATTCTGATAGTACCGCCAATGAGGTTTCAAGACATTCTGCTGCATGACCAATGGCATCAGAAATGACTTATTGAAATGTTATCTTTATTTTACACCTTCACATACACAAAAAAAAATGTTTTAATCGAGTTTTGTATTTTGAGTATGTCAACAATAAATCCGTAGACATTCAAAATGATAATATTTAAAGTTTTACTTTTTATATTGTGATTAAATTTCACTATATTTGATAGAATTTAAATGATTTTATCATTTTATAAATCTATTTTATCGTTTTTGATAAAATGTTAAATTAAGTCCCGATTCCAAAATGCGTAGGCCTAGTGCGATGTATTTCTTTTTCTTTTTACGTTGTTTGTTTATTAGATTCAGCATATTGATTTTCTACATAGGTGAGTGTTGTCATGAATTTGATCATTTACAAAGGTCGTAATTTAAACGTATATAGTGGGACTGAGTCCAGGCCAATTAATGTTGTTTATTTGCTTTGCTCTTTTTTTTCCATCCTTTGTTGTCCAAGTTCTAAATTATTTTCTCTGTAAAATCATTAGAACCAGAGTTTTGCAGATACTCGATACTTTTTTGGTGGATATCAATTTACCTAAATTCCACACAGCAAACGTTAAGTAAACACGAGATTTCATGTAATTTTTAAAAAGATTTAACAACTGGAACGAAAAAGAAGTACGTATAGGAGAGGAATATACCATGTGCTTTGAAAAATTAGCTTGCAACTAAATCTAAGCCGACCATTAGCAAGAGAGACTTATCGTTATCTTAAGTTGTTTAGATCAACGGTATCTACCACTTCGAGAAACTTCAAAGCTTCTAGACGTATACAAGAAAGATAACTTACTGAATTATTTTGAATTTTTTGACATGTTTATTGTTGTAGGATGTGAAGGACCATTATTTTGAAAAATCAAATCAAATTCGTGGCAGGAATTTAGATTTAAAAGTCTTTCAAGCCTAAAAAAAGATTTTGAGGCCTGAAAGACAACCCGGGGTGGTCAGAAACTTTTGTTTCTCTTCACCCAACTGAAAAGGAATTCAGAATAAACTCATATCGCCGCTAGTTGGTAAAACCATTTACAGTATTCATGAGCTTGACAAAAAAATGCAAAGTACTACTCCATTGTATTATATTGTACTTCAGATATCATCACAAAGAACAGGTGTCAATGACTGTTCAATTCGTAAAAGTAGATTCTGATAAAAAAAAAAATGTTAGAAAACATTTTATACGACTCACTGAAATGAAAAACTCAACGATGGTGGTGCAACAAAGTTACTTCTTCAAAAACTTCAAGAACTAGAACGAGGGACAAGGCTACAAGAATGGAGCAAATATAGAAAATAAGAACAGTGGGGTTTAGAGTTGCAGCACTAAATCCAAAGCATTCTTTGCGACACGTTGAATGATTCACTCAAACTTGTTAGAGTGACTTAAAGTGTTTCTTTTTTTCTAGGTCTACACGTAGATAGAATGTTTTTACGTGGAACAGGAACAACTATGAAGTTAATTTTCTTGCAGCTAAACTTCGAGGCTTCAGATTGATGTGTTGTCTCGTAATTTGGCATTATGTGGTTTTCTGAAGTGAACGTAGTCGTAGTGAATAAATTACGAGAAAGCCCTCAGGTAGATTTACTATTCCTCTTACACAAAAAAATCTGTTTTTTAGAAACTATTCAGTCTAATGAGGGATTTAGAAAATCACTTGCCAAAGAGGTAGAGACTGATTATGAGGGAAGGAATGAATTGTCAAAGCTCAGTGTAATTTTTGTCATTTTTTGTACTGCCATTCAGTCCCTACAAGAAATATTAGCTCAAATAAAACAGCACAATGACTGTTTTCTGTTCAAGCGTGATATATACAAATTAAAATATGAGAGCTCAGATGACATTAGAAAGCTTTATATGAGCTTTGATATTGCTCCTAAACATGAACAACTTCAACAGTGAGACGTTAATGCAGTGAAGCTATATTATGAACTCAAAACGTTGATAATAATCATCCCACCGAGAACGATCCCAGTTCATGTAATGGAGTATCCAGAAGAAAATAAAATCATCTCTCTTCTCCCAAATGTAAAAATAACGTTGAGAATTCTACTGACTTTGCCAATAGCCAATCACGGTTGAAATTTCTCAAAACTAAAGTTAACTAATTGGTTTGTCCATGGTATCAACTGGATCATCAGGTCGCTGAATTATCGGATTTCAAAAATCTAATTCGAGTTTCCATCTCATTAGAAGTCAAGAAGTGAGTTTTTAACTAAAGAATTATCTTTTTTTTTTCTGCAAGCTTTCCTTCCACTCAACAGTCTAAATGTTCAATTTCTAATGGAAATTTTAAAGTTAAAATAAATGTATTTGTTTGGCACAATGCAGAAATTGTATCAAGTGAGATACATATATGTTGTCCATTTTATTTTTACCATTGTGTTGTTTAGTTAGCCCTAGCCTACTTGTACAAACCCAATAGCATATTTAGATATTTTGCCTAGGGCTAAAAAAAAATCAACCTAAAACTGACACTTATGTAATGTGGTTAGTAAACCAATGTTTATAATAATATGTTAAGGGAACGTCTGTGAATATCTTAAATAATGCGGGTAAGGAACGTATCTACAGACTATTTAGAAATTAAAGTAGTGTGGCTAATGAGTTAATTTGCATAACTTCTTCTAGTACTTAAATTATGAGGAGAAAACCCGCATGTCTTTTATTTGTTAATGTGTCCCATAAAGGAATAAAACAAATGTTTGGTTTAAAGTTTTAAACATAATAACTTTACACAATTCTTATTGTATATTCATAAAGATGTCCCCGAATGGACTTCTGTATTAAGCAGCAAGAGGATCGATCTTTAACATAGTAACTTACTAAATCATAAATTATACGATATACTTGATTGCTTAGTACATATAACACATTAGCACAAAAACACGGGCATTTATGTTTATCTACTGAGCTATCTTAAAATGCATTAGCACTATAACACAGGAATTTATGTTTATATACAGATAAAATGATAAAAACCCAATAACCCGAGCGTTTTCGAAAGGTGGACCTTTCTTCTTCAGGGGCGCTCGGGTTATTTGGTTTTTTTTTTTGTTTGTTTGTTTTATATTAAAACTTCTTGAACCTACGTGTTTTTCTGACATCATGCTTTTATTATAATGTGGCATTATACTAAGAAGTGCAAAGTATATATATAGAGTTGAATTAAAATGGTTATCTCCTTTATCCATTCTGTGAACTCCTTTACATGCATCTCACCATGTCTCCAATTATCTGTTTTTATAAATAGAACTCTAAATGTCGCTCTCAGGTTTAGCTTTGTAATTTATCAGTCATTTAAACCTAAAACTACCATCTCTCACACTATATGAATGTTAGTTATACAGTTAAATAGATACACACCTGATGAGTTTATTTGTGACTAATACATTTCAAGTCAACCCTAATCATCTGCACGCGGAGGAAACTAAATATGGCGGGAAAAGCATTGTGCACTCTATATATTCCCCTCTGAAGTAAAGGAAAACACGTAAAGGAGTTCAAACAATTTCACGTTCAGTGATTTTTACTGAAGAATCTAATTTACTTTTACCCTTTCAGTTATTGATAACAACAAATGTTGGCTGTTGTGTATAACGATATAACAAAATGACACAATTTGAGTATCTGCACTAGATATATACGTAACAGAGATCACGTGCTTAAAAAAACTAATTTTATTACAAGCTCCAAATGGACATACTTAAAATACATCTTGATATCTTGTGTTTGAGGTATGACCAAATCAAATCATATACTTCTTGGATTGATTTTAAGACTCTAATCTCTTTATTTACTAAAAACATTATAAGTATTGTCTTGAAAATAAACAACCGTAAAGAACACATGATTACGCTGACATGTTATTTTGGATATTTTTATATGTGAAAAAAATAATGGGAAAATCAGCTA
>NW_013666995.1:49865-62146 GCF_000517525.1 Limulus polyphemus | reverse complement strand
AGCATCTAATTTAATCATTGTAATTGGTATTGTTAATAAATGTTTCTTTTTTTAGTGAGTTTTTATTATTGTTATATACCAAATTACATGAAGAGCTCATCAGCAATGGATATAACGAATATAGTGTGGTTAAATTACTATTATTATACACTCTCCTAATTCTTGAAAATCCCTAGAGGACTAGATTAAGAATGCAGTGTTAAAAATACAATAGGCCTAACATAATGTCATATGACGAAATATAATTAATTATAATCATGCTTCGCCAGTTTGTTAAAGGCGTTCACCACAGCAATTGCTGTTGTAACAATTTTTTATAAGAGAAATAGAAAATTAATCTATAATGTAATATTTTTCCATTTTCATATAGTATTTTATTTTACAGTTGTTGCTAAAATCTAATTTTTCATTGTTACATTATAGTTACTGGTGGAACTCTTCTGTCACAACCAAGTCAAAACCAAGACAATGTGACCGAGTTGTCGTCTTCGAAAACGAAAGCAAACAAGAATTGGTAGAGTAACAAAAACAATCATCCAATAAAAAATATAATAAAAAAATCTCATAGCAGTGTAAAAAATATTACTCTAGCGATAACTGCAAGATAATATGGAGTAGTTAAAATTCATAATACTGGTTCTGGTTATTCCATTCGAAGCACCATATTTAACCTAAGTACGTGTATATTCGTAAAACATCAAGTTACTTTGATTGATTTTTATAGAACCAAACATCACTAATGAATATTCAGCTAGAGGTAGTTTTTACTTCTCTTACTATATAAGAGATCAGCATTTCTTTGAAGTTGTATAATCTTCATGTAGAATCGTTATACATTAACATCCCGTTAAAAGGAGTAATTAATCCATGTGTCAACTTGATATTTGAGAATTTTGAAGTGTAAACGGTTTAATTAACGGGGGTTTTCATTTTAAAACAGAGGAATGATATTTTCTGTTTCAAAAAAATTTATAGCTAAACAACTGGTGTAACAATAGAGGTCTATATTAGTCCTTTTCATATTTTTCTCTCTTACCAAAATATATTATGGTTGCTGCCTAATGAGCTTAAGCCGATGGTATGTTGGTGATATAGTTGAACTCTTCAAACTTAAATTTAGTGTTCGGAAGTTTTACTATATATGGATGACAAATATCGAAATATAAAGTTTACTGTTGAAGAATAACATCACTTTAAACTAAAGACTTTGGACCTTAAAATTTTAAATCATGAGATAATGTTATCTGTGTTTTATTATCATAAACCAACTTTTCAGGTTTTTGTTTTAA
The DNA here is from genome assembly GCF_000517525.1 of Limulus polyphemus. NCBI lineage: Eukaryota > Metazoa > Arthropoda > Merostomata > Xiphosura > Limulidae > Limulus > Limulus polyphemus. The sequence goes on along the minus strand of NW_013666995.1, from coordinate 60,857 downwards.
TTACAGAAGTTTCACATCTTCTGTTTTCAAGCACAATTTAATGTTTACGTTAGTTCTAAGAACTGTTGTTTCATGTAGAATTATCTTAAGAAGAAATATTTCCCTGAAAACTAATTAGCAAGATTCTGAAGAAATACTTAATAAAACTGAAACACCTCTTCATAGCACAAGTGTTTGATGTACATGAATTACCTCTAAAGATAGTCTTACTGTGCAAGGTTTATTTAAGTTATAAAATAAATAAATAAAATAACATTAGACAGTTTAAAATCTTCGTATCCACAAATTTCGCTGAAAGTCATCTTTAAACCTCAATTACGCATTAATTAAAGGATTTTTGAAAGTAAAGATTTCTGTCCAAAACTATGAGGGGCGTAAGTTGTTTACAGTTTTATTTGTCTACTTGAGTTTCTTCATTGGGATTCGTACATCGTTTGGACCACGGAGGGTCAGCTTTGGCGTTGACTTCTTCCTCCCTACAAATTTACATTAACATGTTATAAATGGGTTTATATTGGATCCACAGTATGCCACCTAGCGGTTTGAAACAAAGAACAACTCAAACCAAACGTAGGAAATTATTACATATCAACGTGTAAAAGAACACCCTACGATAACGAAAGACTTCAAGCATTCTTTTCTCAACAGAGAGAATGGAAGAAAACGTTGCGAAAAAAGGCTGATTAGAAAATACAGTTACAGCTGTTGAAAACAGTTTCATTGAAAATTATATCAATTCTGACAAGAAGTACAACATTTATTTTTAATTGGTTAAAGTTTTTTACTTTAATAATGTTTTAATTTATACTTCAAGAAAATATTCACCACTAAGGGCCACTATCATCATACAAATCATCAAAAACACTATGTTGTGGATTGACTATTAGGTATTACTCCAAACTTAGTGCCCCCTGGTGATTCAACAGTAATTATGAGGACTTATAATTCTAAAAATTAGGCTTTGATACATGTGGTGAACAGAGTGCAAATAACCCATTGCTTAGCTGAACAACAAATAAACCAAACTAAGTTTTGTGATCTGGAAAGAGTATTGTTACGACAACGCAGGTCACGTGACGCTGGTAACACGTCATTGACTTCTAGAAATATCCTGTTCCTTCATGAATGCTCTAGCGTTTACTAGATATGTGTTAGTTTAGTATATATAAGACGGTCACAACGTGACGGAACAATGTGTAATTGAGCTGAGTATTGTTGAGTCGAGCACATGAAACGTTCGTTGAGAATTATAGCGTTTGTTATAGCGCGAATGTTGAAATTAAGTGTATCGCAAAGTTATATTCAGAAATAATAAACCAGTTTTATTTAAGAAAGGACTTGTGTCGCTAAAGTTTCGTCCGAACGAATTTACGGAAAATTAACTAACGAACGGAGACGTAACAGTATTCTACCTTGAGTTTTCATCACACAGATTTGCAATTGTTCAAACACAGCTTGTACAAACTGAAGTAAAATTGAGATTCACTACTTGTATATGTTCACTGTATATAAAACAGCCAAACTTCAAGCATATAAATGTTTTTCTCTTCAATATACACTTGGCTTTATTGTGTTGCTAAATTTAAAGCATATACTCCACTTATTGGTTTGTTTTTCTAACCAGAAACTGTTTTCCTTCTCAAGCAAGCACAAACTAATTCCAAAGAAATGCTTTATATGCATAACATATTTATTCACACAGTCAATTTACAAGTGCACTGAAAAATGTCACTGCAAACAGTAACAATTGTAATAGAATACTAGAAAACTAAATATTAAAATACATCAACAGACAAAATGCAATTTGCATTTGTGAAAACGTGATAAGCCACGAAATAAAATATTAAATATATGAGCTTCTAAACATAAGAAATATGGTTTACCAAAAAGTGCCTTTATGGTCTTATTTTAACCTCCTCAACATGAACAGTAAAAATCGCTATTATTACTAATTTAAGTTGTGGTTAGAGCCAACAAGACTGGGTAGTGTTAAAAAGTTGGTGTTGATTTAGAAAATTCAAAAATGTTCATTTTTGCTTTGAAAAATACAGAAAATAAGTTATTTGTCTTAATTTCCACAAATCCTATGTTTCATTCTTCTAGGTTAAAGTTTATATAGTACCTTTGTTCACTTTCTTCAACAATTCTGTTAGTTAAAAATCGTATGTTAATGTGCAGTGTGTATTACATTAAGTTTGTGATACAAGATTATTTGTTGCCATCTTCAACTAGCTAATGCAAACACACTTCATTACAATGGAGGAAACACTAAAAAAGAATAATTTTTGGTTTAATATTTGTATGCAATATTCAGAAAAATTAAAAACAAAGCTAAAGACGAAAAAAATTTATTTTATAGTCTAAATTAAAGAACTGACAAAGTATTTAAAAAATTAAGTTTTTCCTTATTATGGTGTTTCCTTTACAAAGCTTCTCGGAGATATTGCTGCCATTGTTAATACATTTATTAAATGGATTTTAAAAATCTAGAATAGCATATTTGAAATAATAAAAGATTAAAAGAAAAGTTAGCTAACAAGGAAGACTACATATCATAAATTCTAATTAACTTGCTCTCACAACACTTTGGAAAATTAACCGATTTTCAAGTTTCCAATTTTTCTCTTTCTTGCTCCAAGTATAGAAATCATAATTATCTAGCCCAACATAACACTAAGAAACTTTATAATACAGAAAAACAGTTTATAACTATCTGTTTGTAGTTCAAAAAAATCTTTTGATAAAATGTTCTAGGACTGAAAATTCATGTAGAAGAACAACAGCTTCTTGAACCAGGCACAAGTTTGTGTGAAATTACATTTCATGATTGCTATTTACAATGAGTGGGACACAACAGAATATCAAATATGTTAAATATTTGGAAACTGGAAGGACATAAAGAATGTAGTGAAATAAAAAAAAATTAACAAAGTTTATTTCGTAAATGCAGCACTTTGAGATATGGGTGCAAGTCACACAAGAACCAATAGTTAAAAATTATTCTGATAGTAAACCAAAACTCTGAATTGTTTTGTATATTCGGTACTTATATGTAATGGTGCAATGTTTTAAAAGAAATGTGATATGTTAACAGATCTCCAAATACCATAAGAATATACTTATTCCCAAACCTTGCATTTTTTGTATATTAAGTACATAAAATAAGAAAAATAAAAAACAAATATTAAAAGGTTTCTTGAAAGAGATTTTTTTTTCTGTATTTAATTCCAAACTTATAGCAATATAAAATTTCTATGACAAAAAAAACACTGTTTAAACAAAACTATGCCAAGATCTGTTACTTTTTAAAGTCAATCATTAAATTCCTTGAATTTAAATTCAAAGCATCTCTAGTTTTAGTGCTCTAGTTTCTAATGTATCAGCATCAAAATGTGTACTAGTACTAAGACATTTCTTCATTCTTATATTCCAAATAAGATATACCCTAAAAAAGAGAGATGAAATTACGTAATAACACTCTAATATGAACAAATGATTTTTGTTCTCTCCTACTTAATACAGAGAACTGGTCCCTACAAATTTCTTGGTCTTGTTGTGCTGGTTATGTTATTCACTGCCACCCCTAGCCTATTATAAACAAAAAAATATCAGTAATTAATCAGCATTACCAACTTTTGAAAATGTTAATAATCTGTTTGTTTTTCTATATAACAAAACTTGAAAATATTATATATATAGTTTATCCATTCTTGCATTCAATTCAATTGCTACAAATTATAACAACAAAGAATTAATACATATAAATAAATGTAGTTTATAATATTAGAACTAAATCTAATAGCATATCATATTTCTATTCAATGAACACAAATAACTCAGCATCAACACCACAATAAACTATAAAATAGGTACTGTAGTACAATACCCATACTAAAGTGTGTGTATGTGTGTGAAAACAGTCCGTACTTTCATAAGTTCAAAAATGGTGATTTATGTAGTGTAAGAGGAAAACATGAAGTGGATTACACTGTAAGAAGACATCACATTGACATACCTCATAAAATAAATGTAATTTATGTAATGTAAAAGGAAAACATGAAGTGGATTGCACTGTAAGCAGACATCACATTGACATACCTCATAAAGTAAGTGTAATTTCTATGTACTTTTAGATGTTTTGAATCTATTCAATACATATGTGAAACTGATAACAATCTAGATGAGGCCAAAAATCACTCTTAGAGGCACCTCTCATTTATCCAAACCAAACAAAATGCTTACAGTTTGATTCTTATGGCTAAATATTTAATCCCCTTTTTTTTCTCAGAATTAAGTATAGCTGTAAGCGAAAATATTTGAATCATTAAGAAAAGCTGTTTGCCTTAAATAAAAAATCCTTTGGAGATTTAGAATTATTCACATATTACTTTTAGAGTATCTATTGTGAATTCATTGTTCTTACAGAAGGTTCGGGGATGTTCATGGAGGCCTCTGAATCCCAACGTTGAAGTTCTTCTCGCACAAGTTTCTCCATTTGTTGCCGTTTGGCTCTTTCATCCAGTCCTTCAGTCTGAGGAATTACAAAAAATTTTTGAAGCTTTCTTAATGTGCAAGCACTTGATTGTTATAAATGAAAAAAAATATAATGTGGTATACTTATTAATTTAAAATAATTAAAAATCATATATATATCTAATGCTTCTATCAAAATTTAATTTTTCTATTCCTTATAAATATTTTTCATTAAAAATTAATAAAATCCTTTCTCCAGCTCAAGGTTCTTAAATTACTTTACTGAAGAGGTAAAACATACATTCTTTACTTTTATTAAGAACTTTTAAAATATATGTGATTATTTAACTCAGATTCTTCAAGAAATAATAAAAATAATAATAATAATAATAATAATAATAATAATAATCGACCTTACTAAAATAAAACAAATTAGAAAACTAAAACAGCTAAAATGTAATAGAATGATAAATATTTAAAACATTTTTTAAAAATTACAATCTTTTCCATTTTTCCTACAATAAAAAGGCAATTTTTGTTTCAATATGGGAACTTTTTAATAACAGGAATTACAAGTTAATAAAACTACATTGACAAATATCATTTTACTAAACAAGTTATACAGAAAGGCATGTATACAACTAAACTTTTTAAATTTTATTAGCTACAGTCTTTTTCTGCTTTTACCTCTGATATAGTATCCAAGATTTTGTTTACATTTTCTCGTCGTTTTGCTTTGGCTCGCTCCATAGCATTCATTTTTACCAAAACAGCATCAATTTTGGAAACAATACTCCCAATGGAGTGTTCCATTCGATCAACTCTTCGTGACAATCTACATGAAATATGGATGATAAAATTACCCATGATGATCATGTATACAGAAAAAAAAAGGGGGACTATGAGAAATATTACAGTAAACCTTAATTATAACTTCTGAAAACAAATAAATAATGAAATAATATTGTTTTTCTTGAATCAATTTTAGATTAGTTTTTCCATCAGTTGGTACATTTAACTGATGTCTATTTTATTTTTTGTTAAATAATTAGTGTGCAATGATCATAATATTTAAAAGCATGTTTATACTACAGATTTAATTTGACTATATTTCATATTTATATCTTTTGTAAATCATTTTATTATTATTAAGCAAGAAAATATTTCGAAATTAAAACAAAATCTAAGTAATCACAATACATATATATAATTAATAACTCAAGTAATTTTTAGTTGATATTTTCTTCTGGACATTTCTATAGAATTATTATATTAGTTCTTCATAGTTTAAGTATTTCAAAATAGAGAATAACATACACATTGAACTCATCTGGTGCTACACCTCCTCCTCCTACAGTTGCATTAGAAGGGCGAGTTCCTCCAGAGTTCTCTGCTTCCTGTTTATCATTTTGTATCTCTTTCTCAAGCATACTTTTCTGACCTTCCAAATCTAATAACATCTGCTTCATCTCAATCTCATCTAGTACACGATTACCATCCAAGTCATATTTGGAGAAAATCATTTCAATTTCAACATCTGTAAAGTTTTGTCTGCAAATGAAATTGAGTGGGATCAATACTTGTTTTCATTAGCTGATATAATAAAAACCAGGAATCAGATGTTTGTGATTAAGAATTTAAGTATATACTAAGTTTTTGTCAGATATTTCAAATTTATTTAGTGTTCTTGCATAGAAATGACAAACAAATCAACAGTGATTTCCAACAAATTTATTAAATATTCTTATACTACATCTTTCCCATATAATAATTCAAAATAAAAAAACGTTTATCTATTTTATGAATCCTGTATTTTTATGCCATATATACGTTAATTATTATTATATTGTGTATACATTTAATCTAATAAACTCAACTCTCAAGAAGTCACAAACAAAATTCCACAAAATAGTTAAATTTTTGATTTTATAAAGTTATTTGCAATTTATCAATTTAAACATTGTATAAAAATTAATACAAACTTTCTAAGGAATCAATTCCTATTCTCATCTAGAAACAATTGGAAAATTTTGACAGTCAATTAATTTTAATATGGAGGTTAAAAAAATTATCAGTAATAACAGAATCTGTTTTTTTACAATCATTGCCTACATATTATGGAAAGAAGATAAACATAAATCAAATACAAATGTACTAAAGTTAAATAAGACCTAGATATTTCTTACAAAAAAAACGAGATATCTGAAATTTTATGAGTTTTATTCTCATAAAATATTTCAAACATACTGTTTCAAAGTTTGTCGAATTTCATCAAAAGAAAACTTTCGAATTTGATCTCCATTTACTTGTTTCATTGCATTCTGAATGTCAACGATTTTATCTCGTCTTCCCAGCTTACTCATCAAGTTTTTGTAGCTCTGTAAGCATAAAGGTTTGATGAGTACCAAAAAAGAACTATGAGTAAATATACTCAAGGTAGTATCTGGTGAGGAGAAAAAAAAAGGGAACTGTGTAATATTCAATAAGTAAATAAAGTAATCATGAATAGCATTTTATGAGTACCAAAAAAGAACTATGAGTAAATATACTCAAGGTAGTATCTGGTGAGGAGAAAAAAAAAGGGAACTGTGTAATATTCAATAAGTAAATAAAGTAATCATGAATAGCATTTTATGAGTAAATGAAAAAATAAAAGTTAATGTTTCATGTGTAAATAAACGAACTCAAATTAAAGTTTATAAAAAATAATAAAACCAAGTTTAATGCATTTAAGTAAATGAGAGAATTAAGATTAATAATGAAGAGTGAATAAAGATTATTGTTTGATAAACATACCTAATATCCTTACTGAATAGGCTAGCATAAGAGCTAAAAATAATATTTTTAAGTAAATAGAATAAAAGTAATATTAAAACAGATACATGATCTGCACCTCTAGAAAACCATTTTTTAATTATTAATATTTTAGTTTCTTTAGAAAAGCATACATATTCAAGAATAAAGTACAATGAGTGTGATGTTCTTTAAGAAAGGTAGAAGAAAAATATTTTAAACCAAAAAAAAAAGTATAGTAATATAGAACATATCAAAAATATAACTGGTATTTGGTCAACATAAGTATCTTATTTCACTACTATACTTTTTTGTTTAAAACATGAACTTACATTTATTTATTATTTCTGAAAGTTCTATTTTTATTCATAGTATTTTCACAAAACAGGGTTCATGCACAGAAACACATCTATATTTATATTGAGCAACCTTATAACTGGATATTACACTGCGAATGAATTAAAGAATAATTGGCATTTAAATAACAAGCTAAAACCACTATTATAAAATAATGCTAATAACTCTCCCCAGTTCATTTTTATATAAATCAGGTACCTCATGTTCTATCAAGAGACCTAAAATACAAATGGTTTTGCATTCAGTCCATGTTTATAAATTAATACTTAGTAGAAGTACATTAGCTATATATTTTTAAAGCTCGTGACATTTCATTCCAATAAAGAACACAATTTCCATGAACAGCAAGAGCAGCTTGACACTGATATTGCATGTTAAAAACAGTGGTGATAAAAACCAGAGATATCCTTAACCAATCCTCTGATGCAGGTATTCCCAGTGTTTATCTTTAATATCTAAAATCCCTGGATGCATTCCATATAAATTTAATGAGATTGGAATCTAATGAGTGTTCAGGACACTCTCATTGGTTATTTAAGAACAAGTATTATAATCCATTAGGTTAAAGCTAGGGCCAATTGTAACATATATAGAAGCGCAAAAGGTGTGATGCGGTTCCTATAATATGTAACATTAATAGTACTCTTCTGCTAAATGCAGAAATCAGTATGTCCACTAATGTTTATTCCTACTCATACCATGCTTCCATCACTGGTATATGAAAAGGAAGTTGGATCTAGTTCCAAGGTTCTTCCTTATATATATATGTATTTGAGTACAGAATGACGCATGATTCATTTGTAGAAAGAAGAGTGTTTCACATTTTCGTAGTCCACTGGATTTATTCTTGGTATCATTGAAGATGAGTTGTTCTGCATCTTGCTGTGAGCAGAACACATCATTGGACATCTAGCGTACAGGCCGATCATTTGGAGAATGTTTCTAATCATCAGTATACTGGCACAGTATCCAGTTTTGGCTGTAAACATCTTATTCAGTCTCAGACCAGGTATCTTGTAAATGTCACAAACCAGAATCAACAGATAACAGTCTTCTCCTTGTGTTGTACGTTTGATGGTCTGCCTTGTCCAGGTGTTTAAATAACTGTAACTTTAGTTTGAAAACAATTCTACATTATTATAAAGACACTTTGACACACTTATAACCAATTCACAATATCCTTCTGTGATTGGCTGGCTTCCATTAATCCAATGCCTCTCTAACAGAGTAAAACATCTAAATGTCTTTTTCTGAAGCCTAGCTATGGTTCAGGAACAGTATGGAGCATTTAAAACTCTGTGATATAAAGGACAACACAAAGAAGATTGTGTCAGACTACCAATATGTAGCACAAGTTAAATAACATAGGCTGAGAAAACAATCATCTGCATTTCAGATCACATGACTGATCAAATACTTGATTCATGTAATAACTCACTAAGGGGGAGGGGAATTAACAATATTTTGGAACAGTGATTTTGCCTTATCATAACCATAATATTATAAGTAGCAATTTCTCTTAAATTGTTTAAGGTAGTGTAGATAATTAGATACTTCCAGAAATGAATATGAAAACGTTAACATATAAATAAAAATTAACTTCACCTTTTTGAAATACTCTCCAATTTCAAATTCATTTTTTTCATTGGCTAACTCAGTTTTGACTTCAGCATACGTATCATTGATGATGGCCAAGAACATATTCTAGAAAGATTCAAACAGGTTAAAGGTAAAACACCAGTTAGTACTCTCATAATTTTTAACTTTCATTATTGGTTGAAATGTTTTTTCACTTAGAAAAACTATTATGCATTTGGATTAACCAAACAAACAACAACAACAAGCATATAAGTTTTAGAAACTAAAAATTTGATACTATTCAACATTTCAATATGTAAAATTTTATAGCTTATTATTGTGAAACTTGAACATAATATTAAATCATTCAGAAAAATTAACAAACTAATAACATAATCAAGTAATTTGTTTTCCTAAGCTATCTTCTGTGGTTTTTATTAACCATGTTTCTGTAGCCCCCAGTTGGCACAGTAGTATGTCTGTGGACTTACAGTGCTAGAAGCCGGGTTTTGATACCCATGGGGACAGAACACAGATAGCCCCTTGTGTAGCTTTGTGCTTAAATAATGTTTCTGTAATTAAATGAAAAATATTAAGCAAAATTTTATAAGAGAAAAGTTATATGAAATGAGTTAAGAACAGAAAGTGTACCATTGAATTTTATTCTTCTCTTAATCACAAGTAGAAGAAACATTACATGTGACAGAAATATCAGAAAATACACGGAGTATACTTAACACTATTCACGATAGTATAAGAAAGAATGGCAAATCATTAAAATATATTAAAAGAACAAAATAAACATCACAATGTTTCCTAAACTTAATGTGGCATCATCAGATAATATGAATTTTTCAATATTTTTTAAACTATTTTATCTACTTACTAAGTTTATGTTATTACCATATTGCATTCTTCTGCTTCTTTTATAAGAATGAATATTCACAAAACCTTCATTGTTCATTTCCCAGGAATAAGAAAACAATCAAAAATGAAGTTTAAATAACACTTACAAATCAGTACAGATTTCAATAAAAATTATTAATTACAAATTGTCGAGGCTTAGTTGCAAATCTTAGCTTTTGAAAATATATGTGCTACAAATATTTGCTATATCAGGACAACACTCACCATTAAAACAAAAAAAACAAAGAACACATAGCTGAGAAAGTATAAAGGACCAAGAACTCTATTGGCTTCTTCGATTTCATTAAAGTTAAAATCGCCTAAGATGACTCGTAGTAGAGTAAATCTGTAACGTAATTAAAAGAAACAATTACTAAAGATTTTCCTGACTTAATGTTTTAAAATCTTAGAGTAAGTGAACTAATATATATTTTTAATACTAAAACTAGATAATTCATCAAATGATTTGCTTATAAACTTGCATAATTGCCTATGGTTGAATCAATTTCCATGAAATATTAAAAAATTAGCAAACTTTTGTCTAACTCTGATTTTAAATATTAATTAAAATACTTATTTCCAGTAAATGACAGTTTTCTTGACAGTTAACATTAGATATGACTATAATTGAAAATGTGGTTTAAAACAACTTGTGTAGCGTAGAGTTTTGCATATTAATCAGACAGAATTGAAAATATACTTAAATTGAAAAACCAATATTTGTGAGGGATGAAGTTATAGTTTATGGTTAACAATTTATAAAGCCAACTGAAATAGTTAGATACTTAAGAACTTATTCAGCAACCCCCATTCCTGGGTACTTGAAGCTTATATAAGTAACTAACCCCCCCCCCCCCCCCCCCCCCCCCCCCCCCCCCCCCCCCC
>NW_013666995.1:35593-48869 GCF_000517525.1 Limulus polyphemus | reverse complement strand
ACCCCCCACCCACACACACACACACACACACACTCACCCCAGAATGTTTAAAACTGCAACAGGTCATTTCAAAACATATTCCATAATGCCTAAAATAAACAATACCTTTCTGAGTCTTGTGCATGCGGTTTTAAGTTAGTCTTTGATTTATAACATCACATTACTCTAAAGTCTACACAGTTAGCTAGCTCATCAAGTTGAACTGAGATAACAAGGACTTGAATATTATACTGTTTTATAATAGTTCCTAGACTGAAAAGCTTTTTCAGGAAAAACATATACTTCAATTCCATTCTTATACCTGTGTATTTTTATTAAAGTCTTGATAATTATAATATTTTTCTTATCTTTAAATATTGCAACAAAGACCAATATTTTGAAAGAATGAATTTAAATCTTAAGCTTACATAGCCTTCAGGAAACTACTGAAGTCCTGAACTTGAGAGCCAAACAATAAATAACCAAGTTGGGAATATGCAACAAAGACGATAAAGAACATGACAGCAAATCCAGTAATATCTTTGGAACACTACAAAAATGGAAGAAACCATTATCAACATTTAGACAATAATATCATTAATCTAATATCAGCTTATTCTAAAACAAATCAAATGCTTAGTTAATGGTGCTTCCAACCCAACTGGCTAATCCTCTTTTTTAAGCACAAATATTTGTTATTGATGTGAAATTTTTGATTATGGAAAATGATAAAGAAGCAATTTAAATTATTTTTGTTTGTTTCTTATTTAAACCTGTGTCATTATTTCACCAGCCTCATTACTACTCTTACACCACATAAACAAAAAAAAACTGATATTTTTTTAGCCATCTTGGTTAAATGTCAGGCAGCTTCTGAAAAGTAATCTTTGCCCATATAAAATGTTCAGGAGGTAACCGTTACATATAGACATTAAAATTCTTATTCAAAGGTACATTTTTAAACAGTTTTTGGACATACAATAACCTGTTTATAATTAGAACTTTGACTTTGTAGATATTCTGTTTTGAAGACAAAATCATCAAGTGTTTTAATTACGTGTTCCTCCAGGAAATAGACAAGCTTAAAGTTGCTATTTTTGTCCTTTAAGATGTGGTTTTAATTTTAATACATTTTAAAATTCCATTTCATTAGAGCTTGTAAGGCAGGATTGTAACATTTATAGTTATATATATAAAAGCAAGTAGAAAACTTGATTTATAAAAAAAAAACTAACTCGTGAGAGAGTAGAAGAAAGTTGAGTCATGGTCTTGTTGAAGCTGATGTACTTGAAAATCTTGATCCAAGCAAAAAACACAGCCAGAGCTACAGCATTGTTAAACTGAGTTTGCCAGAATCCTAGAAACTCAAAATCAGCAAACTCATCTGGTTTATTCAGCAGACCCTCCAACATGGTGTCCACCATTAAGATACGGTAGATGCTGAAGGCTATACATACAAGTGACAGCTGCAACAAAAGCTACAACTTAAAACACACTCAAAGCCACATGTTTGTATTATTCTTAAAGCAGCATATAATACATTTATGCTACTCATTACAATGAAGTTTGCAGCAAAAGATACATAAAAATGCAATGTAGTAAGTGCAACATGACATTTCTAGAATACTTGCACCAAAAAATTAAACATCATCACAATACATCGAGGGTCCATACTCTTGGGGTATTAGAAGCATAGATATGAGTCAACAAAATTCATTCCTGGACCATTTCTTCCTATGATATTAGCAGTGAGAGATACATATAATTAAGATACACTTGAGACAATGCCTAATGATTTCTAGAATAAATGACATATAAAAGACAAAACATTTACATCTACACACTTTTGAAATTCTAAAGCAATAGTTAAGTACTATCACATTCTAAATATACTTGAGAAGCATGATTAGCTGAAATATAAACGAAGACATTCACTCCATCACTTATATCAATATGTAAAATATGTGTGCTATAAAACTCAGAAACAAACTTCTTTATTAGCTACAAAACAGCTACACAGACTCCAAAATTTTAACTTCTGAGTATAGAATAATTGAACAACTTGGGTTTCAAGTCCAAAGCATAGAACTCTCCACCTGGATTACTATAATACAAAAGATTAAAAAAGTTTTGCAGGTAAAGCTCTTTAGACACAAAAACTTTCCTCTATGTTAATGTTTCACTATATAATAATCTTAAAATTATTCGTTTTTCACACAACAGAAATATTTAATGCATTCAAGATTTTAATGACAAATGCAGCATAATCCTCTTTAAAAATTCTACTCACCACAATCACTACGATATCCAAAACATTCCATATCGATTTGAAATAGTTGCACTTGTTCTTCTTGATCTAAATGTTGAAGATCGATACTATATTAATGGATTGAGATTCGAGGTCTTTAAGTTTTCAATTTTAATTCTACTTTTGAAAAACATGGCAATTAACATTTATGCTAGCTCATTTGTTTTGTTAATAAAAATTACTTTCCTAAGAACATATATATGTTAAAACAGTTTTCTCTCTGTTAAGAAAAATACTTTTCTGTCACTGTACACTGGTAGGTATTAACATTTGTAAAAGACAAAAATTAATAAACATTATCATTGGCCTTTGAAGTTTCCTATTCATCAGTTATTAGCTAGCATATGTCTTCTATTTAAGTGTTATTTTTGCATCTCTCTACTACAAGTTAATGTTAGTTTATTGTTTAGAAGTTATATTCGCACTCTTCTACAATAGGCTAACATTTATCTCTTGTCTATATGTTATATTTGCATCCTTATATAACAAGATAGCATTTGGGTAATATTTGATGGTTACTTTTGCACTATTTTACTATAAATAAGCATTTCTTTCAATCGGGAGTTGTCTCTACACCCCTCTAACATTTTATGTATATTGGCTGAAAAGTTATCACTTTGCTGTTAGATTTTCACATAACATTTCAAAATAAAACCTTTATCAATAGTATATTAAAAAACTGCCACAAGTTGAAGGGATTCACAGAAAAATAAATATTTACCTCAATAGCTTCTTCTATTATGTAGTACATAATAAACACAGAGAACAAGATCTCACAGCCCATAATGAAGTAGTCAAAAGGGTTAACATAACGAAGTAGCTTAACTGTTCGAAAAGACCAGGATGGTATCATTCCTCCAGTAGCTGGAAACTCGAACACGATCCTAAAATATATATATGATTTTTTTTCTATTTGACTTGAGTTGAAATATTACCCTCTTTGTACAAAGTCACAAAACAGCATTTTCTGAAAAAGGCTAAAAGATGATAGCCAAGATCAAAGTTCAGTTGTTTTTTTTTACCTTTTATTTTCATTTACAATTTTTCTTAACTTTAAAATAATTTTTCTTACTATTCCTATATAGTTCATTATTCATACTATAATATACAGACAGAAAAAAATACTTGTTCAAACTACATAATCATATCTCATGTTTTGGGAGTTAATTGTTTGTTTGTTTTAGAAAAAATTACAAAAAGCATGTATGGAAGTCACTGTTTTAACTACATGTTTACAGATATTTCATAAATATTTTTTACTTATTGTTTTATTTAATCATCACATCATTAATATTTTATGGATAGTTCTACATTCTGAGAGATCTCTTAAACTTTCCAAAGAGAAATAATAATTTTGTAAATTTCAATATATAAATAATAAATATGTTATTTTATGTGAACTATTTTGAAAAAAAGTACTATTAAGCCCGATAACAAATTAAGTTTTACATATTATATAGATAATTTTTTTTTAGCTTCTAGGTACAGAAACCTACATAAATCTTACTTTGCAATACAGAAGAGATTGATGTTTGCATTGTAAACAGTGAAATCCAGAAACACTGCTCTTGTTGCTCTGCTTATCCACAAGTTCTGTCGAAGTTCATTCATGATGTGTTTAGCACTGTCCTTGGAAGTACCTAAATCAATATATGATCCAGCACCACTATAAGAAGCCAGTCTCCCCCAGTGACTGGATCCATTAAGTTGTTTCTCGGAAAAGTATTGCCAACTAGTTAATAAAAAAGTCCCAAATTCTAAAGACCAGGTTTTTCCAAGGACTTATTTATGCCACCCAAGAATAAATATTAAAAAAGCATAGTTATTACATCACATTTAGATACACAGATTTAAAAAAACAATAAACTACACATTATTAAAAACCAAATAAAGACTATAGTAAACATTTATATTTTGTTAAAAGTTTTGATTTATTAAGTTATTCTTAATCTCAATTGCCTTTATATACTTTAAATATAATTTACTTTGATTTTCAGAAAGTATTTGGTAAGGTGCCTCACAAAAGACTTGTTTCCAAAATGAAGTCTGTGGGTGTGGGAGAAATGTTATTAAATTGGATAGAAAATTGGCTGGAGAGTAGAAAGCAGAGTGTGGTAATAAATGGAACTAGATCTGACTGGATCACAGTTACAAGCAGTGTGCCTCAAGGCTCTGTGCTGGGTCCTCTGCTGTTTGTTATTTATATTAATGATATTGAATCTGGAATTACTAACAAAATATTGAAGTTTGCAGATGACATTAAGATTTTTGGTCTCATTTAGAGTACTGTGCAAGTTTTTGGTTCCCTTCCTCAAGAAGGACATTAAGTTGTTGGTGAAGGTTCAGAGAAGAGCTATTAGGATGATACCTGGGATGGTGGGATTGTCCTTTGAGGAGAGACGAAATCTCTAAAACTTGTTTTCTCTGGAGAGGAGAAGGGTCAGAAGGGATTTGGTTGAAGTGTTTAAGATTATTAAGGGCAGGGGTGTCGAGAACCTGCCCAGGCCCTGGAGTAAGTAACATCATTGGGCCCCCTTTCATTCTATTTATTAACTTTTGCTGATTTTTCATAAAAGAAATTAGGTGACAAATTTCTTCATGAATCTATGAAAAAGTAGTAGCCATTTTAGCTCATTAGGTAGTATGCATTTCTAGTGAGCTTTGGAATATCCCACTGCCGGGTCCCTCAACAGACCCAGGACGTCGGGGCAGCTCCCCTCCTCTTGTCAGCCCTGATTATGGGTATTGAAAATATAGATCCATCAAACTTTTTTGTGTTAAGCAGTGAAAACAATAGGACAAGGGGTCATACTTCAAATTTTGCCAGCGTAGGAGTCGTGTGCAGTTTAGACAGTTTTACTTTTGAAATAGGGTGGTTTAAGTTCCTTTGTCCCTTTAAAGTTTTATGAATTTATATATGTCATAACAACAGAAGATATATTTTCACTATTATAGGCACACAATTTAGCATGAGTTTCGATATGAATTTATCCTACTTAAACAAACAAACATCCATTAAATCAACAGTCATTTTGAAACACTGACTAGCGAAAAATGTATAAATACTTAATTATCAGTTTTCGAAATTTGCAGATCAGACTGGAGAGTTGATATACCACATTTTGAAATGATGACTTATACATTCCCAGAAGATAAAATAATTTATTTCAACATTGTTTTGCATATGCCTTTTTGAAGGGACCAAAGCATCATATTGTCACATTTACACACCGAGATTCTCATGGTTACTTCCATATCATCACGTTTACACTATGAAGCTCACGATTACTCTCTGTTGTCACATTTACATTCTGAAATGGTTTGAATCTTTGAAAAGGTGTGTATGCTACAATTTGGTTAAATAAATTATTTTATGTTCTTAAAATGTTAAATAGTATTAGTCGTATTTTCAAAATATAAACAAGAAAGTTTTCTTTGGATGATTTCTTAAATTCTATTTATAATGTATTCCATACCTGGTGGATAATTATGATGCATTTTGAAAATAAAAAAAATGCATATTTATTGAAAACTATATAAGCTTTGCTGTATATCATTTTGTGTAAATAACTGAAAGTGAAAAGAGCCACATAATGGGAATATTTGAAATCATCATAAGTTTTCAATCAAGTCTTTATACCATCGTATTATTCGTTGATTTGAATCACAGTATACTGAAGGTTTGTTCCACGCCCTCAAGGTGAACAGAGTGCAAATAGCCCATTCTGTAGCTTTGCGCTTAAAACAATTTCAACAACGTATCACATACTATGCGTTTTTATTTTCTTCGTCTTTATGAGTGCCACCTAACGTTAGTACTGTCATGTTAATCTTCCCAATAACACCATTTCATTAAGTTTTGAAATACTATTAGGTTTGATATTAAAGTTAATATATACTTATTTCACTGTCAAGGCCTGGCTTTCCGCCAGCACCCAGCAGCTATTAACTGATGACAATGTTATATTCAAACTTTGTGAGGTTAAAACAATACATACATTTTCTCATTTGATGATGAAACTTAAAGTATTATCTACAAAAATGTCTAAAATACTCCAGGTCACTCTACGCACTCTGAATAAAGTAAATAACAATTAAGCTTACGCTGTTCCATTCATCAAGCCAAATGGTCTCTTGTCTTCTATGTCAGGAGCATAATTATCATAACACGCAAAAATAGTTGAGATAAATTCATCATGGACTTTACACGAATCATTTCTCACGCGTAACTGTCTAAGTCTAGGAGAACCTAAAAGTCGATTTTCATATAAAACGTTACGATCTTGTTTACCAACAGCGTCATTGTTATACCAGTTTTCCCAATATAGACTGTCCAGCATAACGTTGTCAACGAACTAGAAGAAAATAAACGTAAAAACAACGACTGAAGAATACGTAACTCACGGCTGCAAAAACAAGTGACAAGTATCGCAAGTTATCTAAACATTTTTTCTCCTTTTTATTAAATACCAATTACACAATTTACATATAACTACTTAATTTCCGTTTTATTATTTTATCCACATACATCATATCCGAGAAGAGAATATAAATAACTATATTTTATCTTTCAAAAAGCTCATTGTTAACCAGGAACCTTGAAAATGCTTCAAACAAGGACAAAGTAGTACGTAATAAGCTGTAAAATTAACAGGAAGCAGTCCTTATGAGGTCTTTTGATCGAAATTTCTTTTTCAAATGGACATTATAAAGGTCTCTCAAAATCATTTATCTTATTAGCAATGAAAACAACATGCCATTCAGTCTTAGAGGTATATGGGTTATCTCATTCAAAACCAAAATATTCAAGTATTGTAATGGTCAGACAAAAAACGTACATTATATCATGTTAACTATTACAAAAATACTGAATCTCCGTCACGACCCAAAATACAACATCCGAAACAACAATCATACGTTTAACTATTTAAAGAAATAATGATTATCTGTCAAGAACCAAAATACACATCCGAACAATTCTAAACAACAATCACATGTTTCACTGTTACAGAAATACTGATCACAAAATAATTCTTCAAATACAGAACGAGGAAATAGTGTTTTCTTGATATGTAGTAAGTGATAATTAAAATTAACAATTTTTTTCTAATATTATTTTAATGGCTTATCGTAAAGTTTTAATGCTTGTTACCACATTCATTTCGAATTAACAATAAAATAGATATGCAACAGAGGCTTAAGAATGTGCCAATATAAAAAAAAAATCATAAAACTAGAAACACAAAACACAGTTAGATGAATTAACAAAAACACATAACGATGCAAGACAGTTAAATGATAGAGAAGCATAAGCTTGATTTACATGGAAGACAGGGTGATGTGTAAAAATGGATGAAATTTCGCGATAGATTTGATTAAAAATACACATGCTTAAGATATTATAAGCATGAATAAATATTCAAAAATAAAAATACGCTATCGTAGGTATGTGAATTTTTAATCAAAGGGTGATATATTCTCCTAACGTTTTCATTAAAAGTAAAATATTGAGTCTTGTAGAATAAATTTTTGCAGAGCACATAAAGGCCTTCCCCTACATTTGAAACCAAAGTTACACTCCCGTGAATTAAAAGCGCGGAATTACAAAACTTTGATAATAGAAATAACGAATCACAAAACAAAAGACAGATAAGTAAAACGTAGAGACGAGAGAAATGTACAAACATAAAAGGAGAGTTTAAAAAGCAGAATCACAAGAATTTAATAATAAAACCGCAGGATCACAAAAAAGAATTAGCCGAGTGTCTCTTTCTTACCCTCCAAAAATCTATAACTTGAGTCGAACCTCTAACGTTATTCAAAGTATCGTTGTAAGATGAGTCTAGAAAGAGTTCACTGATAACTTTTGTGTGATAGTACATTGTGGGGCTCATCATGCCGAATGTCACTGGAAAAAAAAGATCAATTTAGAAATTAGACTTAATTAGTGGAAAAGTTGCTATCAATAATTCATAACGGACAATATATTTGCAGAAAATCTGTTTTGTATTTTGAGAAAACATCGGTTAACGAATATCATAATAAATTTTTTTTATTCACACCTTACCTTCTCACACTCATCCTTGTTACGTATATAATTGTGATTAATTTTTTAATCAGTAAAAGGGTCACACCTAGTACATACGTATACTGCAATACAGCAGGGTATAGAGCAGGTACAGTACAAAAACTCAGTCCATACAGCAGAGGTAGTTATGAAAGTATAGCCCACTCATTATGGTTCTATTTCCGCGTGTATTAAACTGCTAACACAAAACTGTGCCTTAGTTCTATGCTTATATACCTTACATAGTACTGTTTTCTTCTCTTCAAGCTTCAGATTTTATTTTGAAATTGGCATTTTCATGAAGGTAAGGACCTGCACGTTCTAATTTTGATATTAAAATTAGTATATTTACTGATAGATACATAATGACTCATTCTATTTCTTTCCGAATCATGGTAATAACTGCCTTAGGAGAAGTAAAATTTTATTACAGTTTAAACACAGATTTAAACGTTTGGGAACAGGTAATGTCTAGTTATACACTTGAGTAAATAAAATATATCCCCCAGAAAAGAATATATATATACATTTCAACAGAATATCTTAATATCCATTAGTTTATTTTCAGCTACTGTTCAAAATGTAACTAAAAGTCTAGAATATAATCCAAATATACAAATAATGGAATGTATTGTATTGTCCTTACAGAGTAGATTACCCAGTTCTGTAAGGTCCATATATTGTATTGTTCTTACAAAGTTGATTAACCAGTTCTGCAAGGTCTATATATTGTATTGTCTTTACAGAGTAGATTGCCCAGTGTTGTAAGAACCATATATCGTATTTCTGTTATACTGTAGATTACCCAGTGCTTTAAGAACCACCTATTGTATTTCTGTTATACAGTAGATTATCCGGTGCTTTAAGGACCACGTATTGTATTTCTGTTATACTGTAGATTATACGGTGCTTTAAGGACCACGTATTGTATTTCTGTTATACTGTAGATTACCCAATGCTTTAAGAACCACGTATTGTATTTCTATTATATAGAAAGTTCAAACTGCAAAAGTTAAGTAACTCAAGATATGCTCTTCACGTGATACACGGGAATCCAACAGAATACTTTCCAATGACTTAGCTGCAAGTTTAGATGAGAATGTTACTTATAGAGAACAATAATATACACGAGTACGAAGTAGCCTCAATGAATGTGCAACTGCTCAGAACGCCACTAATTGGGAGAGGTAATCAAACTGAAAAGTTGAGACGGGCATTAGACTTCAAACAACAGGCTAAGCAAACCTCGAGAAGGATAATCTTTACAGATGAATTGAAATTCAAATTGTTTGTCAACAATAATTTATTTATTTTCAGAGAGGGAAACGGCATAAAGGTCAACAACGTTCAACATCTACAGTGAAGCATTTCAGGGAACCATTAGAAGTATGGTTTGTGTCTCATTCATGTTAAACATCTACAAAACATTGATGGCACCCTGACTGCTGACAGGTACAATCAAATTCTTATCATATCATTCCTTCAAAATCAAGATCTGTTGGGCAGTAATACCAAGCATGTAGCGTATATGGTGAAATGATACTTGTACGGAAAACAATGGCCGATGGAACACCCGCAACAATGGCTTGGCCTACACAAAACCCCGATATGAATATTATTAAGAATGTACAGGCTTATGTGTAAACTTAGAATGGCAAAGGGCAAATGATTTATCTGAATGGTGGGAAGTAATACAGGACACTTGGAACGATATTTTAATTCTGATAAACTTATGGTACTAGAAACAAGATGTATTGCTCTATTTAAAGCAAATGTAAAATGCCGGTGCATTGTATAAATTGCTCGCTTTTCTTTTGTATTTTCTGTATTTCCAGACGTCAAATATAATAATGTAGGTCATAAATGAAAGTGTTGAAAGCGGAAGTTTTGAAAACAACTCGATAATCTTATGAAATGTATGTGTTCGTCCTTACACTGGAAAATATTCCAAGATCTTATATATAAATACCACGAAACACGAATGTTAACGACTTGCGCTTGCTTCTCTGCATTCTTTATACACACGCACGCACGCACACCAAACATAATAACTATAACTTTTCAAGAAATGTCTTTAGTTCGAGCAACACGACACGTGATTTAAAAATACTACAATACTGTTTGCGTGTATTTGTACATTACACGCGATACTAGCTGTTGAGTAAAACTAAGAATAATCTCACTGCTAAACCACATTACACGCGATACTAGCTGTTGAGTAAAACTACGAATAATCTCACTGCTAAACCACATTACAAACACCAAACTTCATATTTTTGTTTTTTGGAAAATGAATTTTCGGTTCGATTTTCCATGCTAGATTTTGGATACAAGATTTTTAGATGTTACGAGAAATAATTATCTAAAACATCAAGTGACAATAACGTATTTGAAATATAAAATTGAAAAAGTAAATTATAATTTGTGACAAACGTTTTAAACTAGATTATGTATATATACTTTGATTAATTGTTGGGTTTCGCAGTTTAAGCATAAGTTGAGATCACATTATCTCATTTCACAACACGATGAATTGTCATGAAGCTTTCGACTTTCTAAAAACACAAACGTTTTAACTGACACCACAACTTCAGCACGTGATGTGTATTTAAATTCAACCTTTACTTTCATAACTCAAACTGTTACTTTGGGGGAAATCGTTGCTTAATCTATTTTCACTGAAAAAAAAATCATTTGGTTACAGTTTCGTCCTTCGGAAGATCACGAGGGATTTCGAGATACATTTTCAACACGTTTTTGTTCCTTAACGTGCCTCATTTCCTAGATTACATTTAGACTAACGTTCGTGATACGAAACCAAAATGGTATCCAATCTCAGAAACGCACATGCGCATTCGCGTAGGCGGTGACGTGAATATCTCTGCAGCATAGCGTTTCCCAATCTTTCTGCCACAAATGGAACTAATAAAAAGAAAAACGCAACACGCCACAAATCGTGATTTTCATGGCAAAGTGGGAAGAAAGGCACATACACAAATACCTAAAAACTGATACACATAAATAAAGTTGTTTTCACTTGTATTTTTACATGATCATCTCATCTAAATTGTTATTATAAAATACTTTATTGTAATTGTTTTTTTGTTTTTTTTCAATAATAACTATAGAAAAGTGGATTATTGTTTCTAC
Source organism: Limulus polyphemus (assembly GCF_000517525.1). Lineage (NCBI taxonomy): Eukaryota > Metazoa > Arthropoda > Merostomata > Xiphosura > Limulidae > Limulus > Limulus polyphemus. Next base: position 37,365 of record NW_013666995.1, on the reverse strand, counting down.
GCTACACCGCCAGGTTATTTGCGACCCACTAAGTGTTTCGCAAGCACTCCCTTTGTAAAAAAAACTACTCTAGCGGTTTAACTCATTGCCGTTGACCCATTAAAGTTGCCGCCTTTTCCTTCGTGTATTTAAATACTATCCATGAATGTAAAATAACAATAAGCAGGAGGATCAAGAGGTCTCAAACACAAAGAATTGATGTAAAATAATTTAAAAAAATCAAACTTAGGCAATCTGACCTTATCTTTGCCATATTTAGTCGGGATGTGACAATAGGGGTTTCCAACCGTACATCCAATTGTTATATTCGTAAGAAGTTAATCAGAGAAAAGATAACTAGAAAATGAAATTTCGGTAAATGGAACGACATGAAAATAGGATGCCAAAGAGTTAAAAGTTCATCAAAATATTTTTTTATTTTGTGCAGAGAAATATTTAGATCACAGTTTTCAAATACTGACAATGCTATTTCTGATAACGTTATATTTTGAGGACAAAATGGCAAGATTAAAGGCTTTAACATAGATCACGATGTCCATTGTGTTGCGAGACGTAGAAAAGTACCTACAAATATAATTTTTTCATGGTTATATTTTTTCTGCTTCTATAAGTTGCTCGGAATTCCATCAACTGGTACCAGATTACTTTCGTACAAAGCAACACAAGACAGAATGTATAGCTGTCCCTAATTTTGAACTAATAAACTAACTAGAAGGTAGCAAGTCAACAACAACTGCCGTCTACACTTGGGCTACACTTATGTAGACGAAAAGAGGAACTTAACCGTCAATCTTATAGCAAACCAAAGTGTGGAACACATTATCGCAGCAATGAGATACAGTCCAAATACACCAACTATTAGGCCACATCCAGATCTAGATGGCTTTTAGAACTATTAACTAAATCAAATAACGGTACATTTATACTATATTAATGCTAAATATAACCGAATATAGCATTTCCCAAAGAAAAGTGTCACTGCCTAAACAAGTCTGATCGATTTTAGTTCTATTCTACGTAGCTAGATTGTTTTATCAAAAGTTGATTCGAAACCAGAAAACTTTTAACCCTTAACTTAGCACATTTGAAATACTCCGTGTTCACTAATGGCGTCGCTTAGATATACGGTGTATGGTCGATTTTATGAGGATAAATTACAAGTTACGAAAAAGGCTTCACTGCATTCAAATTCTGTCAGAAATTCAGAAAGTTTTCAATGTCATGAAGCTTCTATAGTTTCAAAAAAAAAAATCAGAGATTGAGAGAAAGACGTCTGTAATGACGTAAAACTACAAGATATGAAACAATGTCGACAAAAGCTGAACAATCTGCTGCACACTTTGCCCTTTTAGAATTGTTTTTCTGAACGTTGAGGCTCATCAAACATAATTAGAACAGAAATGTAAACTTGCTATATTTGCTTAAAATTTCCTTAGCACAGAGACGTCGGAGCCTGTGCAACTATCTATTGTGTGAAGTGAAACTATTTAACATATGAACGTTCGTCCCTTCGTAACAAAATCCATTACTGCTATACCAGACGTACCATATAAAATCGATTACACGTATTACCAGTAAACGCACGCTATCTATGATTAGGTGTGTTGGTAGCAGCCATTCCAGTTAATATATGTAAATTAAAGAAGTAAACCAAACTTTTATTTCACTGTGTGCTCCAGTTTCGTAAGAAAAGGGGTCGCTTTCGTAGTCTTGAAACTAATTTTATATTTTTGCTTACACTTTATATATATATATATATATATATATATATA
>NW_013666995.1:31418-35193 GCF_000517525.1 Limulus polyphemus | reverse complement strand
TATATATATATATATATATATATATATATTTCTGAACTCGTGCATTGGAGGAAGAATGCCACCCCATATGAATAAGTTACGCTATATGAAACACTTGTTCAGTTGGCTAGTTTAGTGATAAACAAGTGACCCTGAAGTTGCATACGTAATATGGCAGAACATGTTTTTAAAATCCTGTTTAATAATATACGCTCTACGTTCAACTTTCATGTAACACAGATGCCTGGAATATTTTTCGGTAAAATGTCTTTCCACATAAATAAATTATGCTACACTAGACACAAAGAATGTTTCATTTTGTTAGAGGTATATCTGAACTAGTATGATTTGTTATTACATGAACATGTAGTTATTTGTTATTTTAAAGTAATATATGCTACCTCAGTTAAACATATCTTTCGCCGAGATTTTTTTATTATTATTATTAATACGAAGTTATACACTTACCAATATATAAGTACTTTCAAGACTAGCTTAGGTTCGAACACGTGTGGTCAGGACAAATGTTTGGTGTCATGTAATGTACAAAAAACAGAAGTAGCTTTACTTTGCCTAAAGGAGTCCATGAAATTAGGCAGACGACTGTTCATATTACTTAACCAATATATCTTCCATGCCAGTGGGAAACAGTAGGTAGCTACAAGTTTCCTTATTATTAAGTATGCCTTCCACACTGGCAAAAAAATGCTCATGAAATATGGTAGATATAAATGTCCACATTGTTAATATTAAGTACACATCCTCCATAATAATAATAAACAGGCCATAAAATTAAGATATTCATGTCTATACTATAAAGGATTATTGGCAATTTATTAAAAACGATTTGCATAGGCAGCAGTATTACGATCCAACCATGGTGCCACGGGTGCCATGTTTACCACCTACGTCCGTGGTTTATTGCAAATTCCCGACAATATGATCGTGCAATGCCGTCGTGGATGGCTGAACGAATCAACAATAACAATGTAGAGCTAAATGACACATTAATTCGGAACTACGCCGTATCCACAAAGTGAATTATGAATAATGTAAATAATATAGTTTGGTTTGTTTTGAATTTCGCACAAAATTACATGATTTAACAGTTAAAACTAGATGTAAAGTAGCTAATCAACAGCAGCCACTGCCAACTCTTAGGCTGCTCTTTTACTAACGAATAATGAGATTGATCATCCCATTGTAACGCCCCCACTGCTGAAAGGCCGAGTATGTTCAGTGTGACGGGGATTCGAATCCGATACCTGCAAATCGCGAATCAAGCGCCCTAACCACTAGGCCATGCCTGGCCTAAGTAAAATAGTGTGTTCGATTTTATGAAAAAAACAACAACAAAAAACAATTATAGCTTATTTTCACTGTCAATTGAAAATATTTATTACACAAACTCAAAGTAGATTTACAAAAATGTTTTTGAATGAACACGTACTGTCTAAAACTAATCCTCTCTACACAATTATCTGTATATTCTTAAATAATATATTAATATCAGTTATATATTTAAAATTATAAAATAAATATTTTAAGAATAAATTCTACATTATGTTTACACTGAATACTAATATCATTCATCTATGTAGAATTATAAAATAAATCTTGTGTTATAATTATCATTACTCAACAATATTAATATCAGAAACTAACATACAGAACTATAAAAATAAGTCTCACTGTATAATTATCAACAATATTAATATCAGAAACTAACATACAGAACTATAAAAATAAGTCTCACTGTATAATTATCAACAATATTAATATCAGAAACTAACATACAGAACTATAAAAATAAGTCTCACTGTATAATTATCAACAATATTAATATCAGAAACTAACATACAGAACTATAAAAATAAGTCTCACTGTATAATTATCAACAATATTAATATCAGAAACTAACATATAGAATTCTAAAATCAATTATTTACGCATACTTACCATCAATATTAATATATATATTATCTACATACAATTTTAAAAATATATTTCGTTGCATGAATAATTCTAATATCATTTATCTACATAGCAAACGTCGAAAACTCTCAATTAGCAAGAAAAGGTCCCAATAAAGCAATACGTTCCCATGAACAAAATTTTGTTTATTGTGTAATTCTCTAATATCCTTCCAGTTATCGAAACGGTTGGTTTGAAAAATACGTTCAGTTAAAACGGATTCCAATATTTTTACATTTTCTTCGGTCAGTGGGTCAACGCCGTCTATTTTCACCACATGTGGTACATGAAAACTGATTTCTCTAAAGGTTGTCTTGTCTTCAGTTTGTATTTATAGTAAGTTAAGAGTCGCACGAGGTTTAAATACAAACAATCTTTATTTCTGAAGATGTGGAGTTTGTGATAAATGTCTGGTGCTATTATAATTGCTAAGTTTAACAATTAAACTAAACCAGGAAAACATTAAATCGAAAATATTTTTTTCTAAAATATTATTTACCTGTGTTATGTACACGCACACACACACACACAAAAGAATGAGGAATGTGTTTGTACTTAAGATACTGTACGACTATAGAGTAGTCTTTAACTTAATACATTATAACTTTTGTAAAATTAGTAGCGAAAAGTTGCAGACATATAGGCAGAGTTTAGGTTTTTATATCGCATAATTCGGTGCATTTCATTGGTTTAAAAAAAAGTCACAATCTTGCGTTAGGTGTCAGCGACTCCAAACCTATCATTGAAAATGTGAATATCTATGTTGCAATTTGGGTCCGAATAAATCAGGACATTTCCGTTATCAAATTTCTAATAGCACTAAATACGGTTAAGAAACAAAAACACACACATTAACTTAATATGTACATGTTATTCTTTAATGAACGCACATACTGTAATGAAAACTACATCATGCATGAGTTACGTTGAAACAACATTTAAAATTAATTACAGTAAAAAGTCTCAAGACTGATAAACGTCATACTCACAGATACAAAGAACCACTACGAAGAAGATGTAGATAACCAATTCCCGTAGAGTTGTCCTCACGTGCCATTCTTTGTCCTCGGTTGTGGCCATTTCTCTTGTTCGCCAACATCCTACATATGTTAATCGTGATAAAGAGTTGTAAATGTAACCAGATTAATCTACAGATTTTGTGCATCAAATTGTGAACACCTGTATTATATTACAACTTCAGGCCAACAATGATAAAAATGATTGAATTTATGTATATATATATTACTTAAAATTATATGGTCACGTGCAATGCATTTCTTCTAAATACTTACGTGAAATAAATTAAATTCATCATGGAATTTTGTACGCTGACCCATACTTCTCTTTTTTTTTTTTATACAAAACTATCAAACCCAAAGACATCATTCTTCATATGTACTTCGAAAAACTATCAAACCCAAATATATCATTCTTCATATGTACTTCGAAAAAACAACTATCAAACCCAAATATATCATTCTTCATATGTACTTCGAAAAAACAACTATCAAACCCAAAGATATCATTCTTCATACGTACTTCGAAAAAAACTACCAAACCAAAGGCATCATTCTTTATATGTACTTCGAAAAAACTATCAAACTCAAAGATATCATTCTTCATATGTACTTCGAAAAAACTACCAAACCCAGCGGCATCATTCTTTATATGTACTTCAAAAAAACTATCAAACGCAAATGCATCATTCTTCATATGTACTTTGAAAAAACTATCAAACCCAAAGGCATCATTCTTCATATGTACTTCGAAAAACCTATCAAACCCAAAGGCATCATTCTTCATATGTACTTCGAAAAACCTA
>NW_013666995.1:28339-30480 GCF_000517525.1 Limulus polyphemus | reverse complement strand
ATATGTACTTCGAAAAAACTATCAAACCCAAAGATATCATTCTTCATATGTACTTCGAAAAAACTATCAAACCCAAAGATATCATTCTTCATATGTACTTCGAAAAAACTATCAAACCCAAAGATATCATTCTTCATATGTACTTCAAAAAAACTATCAAACCCAAATATATCATTCTTCATATGTACTTCGAAAAAACTACCAAACCAAAGGCATCATTCTTTATATGTACTTCGAAAAAACTATCAAACTCAAAGATATCATTCTTCATATGTACTTCGAAAAAAACTACCAAACCCAAAGGCATCATTCTTCATATGTACTTCAAAAACTATCAAAAGCAAATGCATCATTCTTCACATGTACTTCAAACAAATTATTAAACCTAAAGACATCATTCTTCATATGTACTCATTCTTCTCGCGTATCACAACCTTCAAAATTGTAATTCATAACTTAACATCTAGTATCACTGCTATTACAGAAAGATAAGTATTGTTTGACATCTTAGGCTGTTCTGTAAGGATTCATGAAAAATGGCATCATTGATAATGCAAAGTAGGGGAAGAAATGTCAAAGTGTCTTCCCGAGGAAAAAAACTAAACAACAATACCGAAACAGTATGTTTGTTATTTCTATATATTAAAAGTGTTTCCCTACACAGCATTGCTACTAGTATTTTTAATGCGACGTTGATTTATTCTTTGCATTATTACTGATGGCATTTTTATAGGTGCTGTTATCACTGGACAACGTTATGGGATACCTACAAGCTAAACTATAAATTATTATTCAAATTAATTTTGAAAATGAAGTTATTCATATGAAAAGGATAAGAATGAGGAATTTTAATATATGTGTTACATTAAGTTTTCTAGATTACAAAGGAAGTGTTTTGAAACTCGAATTAAAAGCCTTTAACTTTTGGTAACGCATAGTGAATTTGCCACGAAAGAGTTAATTTACAATGATTATATAATTATTTATCGCCGAAACAGAACTAATTAAAAACTTTCCATTATAAGGAAGACCTAAATATTCACAGGTGTCATCCATAAATAACTCCTGTTTTTAAAAAACAAACTTTTTTTTATTATACTGGCTTCCGTACTATGCCATTTTATAGTAATTCACGTTGTGTGTTTGTTACTCCACGAACTCCTCACACAGGTGGACTCGGGGGAGACCAGGTGGGGAACCTTCCCTAATTGGGATAGCTCCTAAGAAGGGAGAATAAAACTCGCCCAGAAAGTCATTTAGGAATGATAAGGGTATAAGAGCAAGTTTTTCAGACTCGCTGAACCCGAATCTATCATTAGATTTTGTATCACTGGCCCCCATTGTTTGAAACTGTGATCATAATCCCACTCACCAGTTAGCGGGACCAAATTTAGCGCTCAAATAACACGAATAAATGTCCTGAAGTGATTTCTTTTCGGGTATGGAACCTTCTTGGTATATAAATAACTGTCGATAATCAAGAAGCTTGATTAGCACATTGGAGACTGTGAATTATGACGTGGCTTTTCAAACCAGCAGCGGAGTGCGGGTGTTTTAAGTTGGTATATTCAAAGTGAAGGTTTCGCATGTTACTGCTGTATCATTCACATGTTTCACTCAACAAATCTGATAAACATGAATCTAAACTCATTCCTTCGGTGGTTTGTCAGAATTTGTGCACAACTTTGAAACCTTGCATTAATATTTTGTTTAAAATTCTATCATAAATGGTTAACAACCTAGCATTAATCGACATTCACAACAGAGAAAAATTCATTTGTATTAGGTCGTCAAGAAATTAATGTCGTTCTTAGTACATGAAAAAACCCGAATAACTTATATATCGAAACAAAACATAGATTAAATGAAATAGTCTCCATTATTTTCGATGATGCTTTTCCATCTTACAATCCGGTTGTGAATACCCTGATTAAAGAAATCACTTGGCTTTGAAGCAAAAAAACATGTCGATGTCCTCTTTAACTCCTTCCACATTTGCATACGTTTTCCCATTAAGATGGTGTTGCAGCGAATGAAAAAGAGAGTAATCTTATGGTGCCATATCTGGAGAATATGGTGGGTGGGGGAAAACTTCCCAACCCAACTCCATAATCTTGTGTTACGTCAAACGTGCCACATGT
>NW_013666995.1:17830-28329 GCF_000517525.1 Limulus polyphemus | reverse complement strand
GTCGCTTTTTTCTAGATGAAAAAACCAAAACCACTTATATATATATCAAAACAAAACATTTATTAAATGAAATAGTCTCCATTCTTATCGATGATGCTTTTCCATCTTACAGTCAGGTTGTTCATGCCTTGATTAAAGAAATCACTTGGCTTTGAAGCAAAAAACATGTAGATATCCTCTTTAACACCTTCCACATTTGCATACGTTTTCCTATTGAGATGGTGTTGCAGCGAACAAAAAAGATGGTAATCTGATGGTGACAGATCTGGAGAATATGGTGGGTGGGGGAGAACTTCCCAACCCAACTCTATAATCTTGTGTTGCGTCAAATGTGCCACATATGAACGTGCGTTGCCGTAGAGAAGAAGAACACCTTTTCTATTGACAAGTGAAGGGCGTTTCTGATGAAGGGCTTGATTTAAACATTCCAGTTGCTGACTATAGAACTTTCTCTGTGGATTGAGGAGTTCAAAATGAATTACTCCTTTGATGTCCCACCAAATGCAAAGCATCACTTTCTGCGGATGGAGTCCAGGTTTTGGGGTCAGAAGTGATTTTTGTCTAGGACTGAGCCATTGTTTTTGGCGTTTAATATTCGCAAAGAGAATCCATTTTTCATCACCAGTGACAATTCTGTCTAAAAATGGTTCACGCGCATTACGCGCCAAAATGAGACGAAGCAGTGTTCACACGTTGGAAACGATGATCATCGGAGAGTTCGTGAGGCACCCAAACACCTTCTTTATGGAGTTTTCACATATTCCTTAGATTTTTACGTATTGTTTTATGAGAGACATCAAATTTCAGGGCCAATTCATGGGTGTGTTGCTTTGGATTAGACTCAACTAGCGTCTTCAGAGCATCAATATCAAGTCCAACATGTCGGCCCCTGCCACCACAGTTTCTTAAGACTAAAGTCATCTGAATGAAATTTGCTGAATCATCGTTGACAGTTACGAACGTTCAAAACATTTTTCATGAACTTCTTTGATATTCTTTGTGGGTACAGAGGCGTTGTTTCCCTTCTTGTTTTCAAACAGCATTACATGCCGAATGTGTGTCTCGTCGTGTGCCATCACTATAAGATATTAGAGTATACTAAACTTTACATATTATATAGGCTACACTAATGTGACGTTTAGGCGGTTTGTTTAACTATTATAAGTGATGTACGTTTTTTGAGGGGTGGTTAATGAAAGTGTTCCAAAACGCGACATTAATTTCTTGATGACCTAATATCTCCTGTACAAGGAGCTGTTACTAGCTTGCTGAGTGTAGGTTTTTACTGTTTTAAAAAGTTATGAAACTTGTTTTACGTCTTTCAATATCCGTAATCAACACTACTATAATCATTAATAAATTAAATAAGTGTTTTCCCTCAACTTTTATGATTTTCTTGAATTACGTTTAGAAAGCCTAAAGTCTGGCTGTTCACAGACTTTAAAGAAGGGTTGTTAAATTTAAAGTCCGACACAAAAATTGCATAAAAAAACAGGTGGGTTGTAATAACGTCAAACAAGTGAGATCGATACACAATAAACACTTGTGTTGCTATGGTAATAATTGTTTTCACCGTATAGCAGTTTTACTGAAGTCATACAACTTCAGTTTTCAACGCTAACAATGCGTGTTCAGACACGTTATTTTGTAAAAGGTCAAGAGATCTTCGTGTGCCAACTCAATGCAGCTCTCATGTGGGGCTTTTATGTTTGTTTCTTTTCTCTCAAGTTCTTAATTAAATTAGTCATTCGTTATTGGTTTTGATTAAACTTCTATAAGAACTCAATGTTTGAAACACCCCTTACGTTACTCAGGTAGATGGTTAATATTCGATCGGTTGTAACTAACAATTATATAAACCTGTTTATGCTCAAAATGAAACTTCCTTTTATACAATTCACCAGAAAAAAATATCAATTTAAAGTGTAACAATGTACTTCACACATCACACCAAGTACAGAAAATAGAAAAAGAGAGAAATCCAAATGGAAACAATAAGTTATCCTCAGTAGTCGCGGCACTTTTCAATTCTTTTAAAAGCTGGATTACATTAAATTCATCTACGAAACCTTTTTTTCCTTTTTATTAGCTATATTTTTGGGCGGCAGCAATACCAAGCGCGTGGCGCGCGTATACCCGATTTAATTTTATTACTTTCTACTCTGGATTTCTACTGGCCTACCCTCAAATTGAAATTCTTTTAGGCAGGATTAGAATAAGTTAATCTATGAGACTTTGGGCGTGGTCAAATACATCAGTCGAAAGGGTTTGATCTCCTGAGTACAAAACCATAATTAGATTTCAAATCGGTCAAGAGATGACAGAGTTTTGAGCTAAAAGTTTGTACTTGGAAAAACTCAGAGCCATTCTATGAGCTGCTAGGCCGCGGCTAAAAAGTGTATGGTAAAACAAACTAAAAATATCGAAAATGACAAAGTTGCATGGAAATTTTTCCTTTAATTATAGATCCAATTCCTTGTCCTCCCAGGAAACGGATCTTTTTCTTTCACAGTGCCACCTTTTTTTTTCAAGGATTTGTTGTTTCTTAAAGCCACATTAGGCTATCTGTTGTGTCCGTCGTGGGAATCAAACCCAGGATTCTAGCATTGTAAGTCCTAAACTTGCCACTGTCCCACCGAGAATCATTTTTCCAAGGAAAGATATAATTAAAACTTAACAAGTTAGAATCATCTGGGGATAAAAGGACACAACAAACATCAGGTTATACTGAGATTCACGACTTGGGTTTTAAACCTGCCTACGATACCTTTAAAGACGTCTAAGAATTTAATGGTATTTATCTAAATTATTTGATAAAAAAAGGATAAAAGATCTTACAAATATTGAATTTGGTGTAAACCCTTCTAGAGATTCAATAATCACTATAGTTTATCAAGTTACGGAACTCCATGCAGTGTCATATCCACCCGAAGCCAAATAAATTGGTAATATTACATAATAACCATGCAAGTTTTGTTTGTTTGTAATTAAGCACAAAGCTACATAATGGGCTATTTGTGCTCTGCCCACCACGGGTATCGAAACCCGGATTCTAGCGTCGTAAGTCCGCAGACATACCGTTGTGCCACTGGGGGGCCTATGCAAGTCAAACTTCTGTGAACGGTCATGAATAAATATTCGCCACATACTTAGAATGTCTCAAAGGTCCATGAAAAATGCATTAAAATATCTAATTACCTCTGTAGCATTAGAAAAGTCGAGATTTTTGAATTGGTAGTTTAATCAAACAACACTGAACCAGGTCGAAATTCTAAAATCATCCTTTCCGAAAAGTAAAATTTCTTGGACAAAATGTATAAAATGGATTTTTTTTTCATCATTTGAAAACGATTTATCCCCTAAAAATTGCAAGTACACGTAAAGTCTGTAATGTATAAGCATAATTTGTCAAATGAGATATTTAATTAATTGATACATATAAATACATATAAATGTTTGTTCCATATAAATGATGTAAGTTTGATTTGAAGACTGTAGACCCAGCACTAGAAAAGTTTCATTTTTGTGGATTTTAAACTTTAGCGATAAGTTTTTATTTATCTTATAATTAAATAGATAATCCTATAAAGACGGACAAAGTGTGGGGTATCAGACATACGAAAACCCCATATTGTGCCAAATACTACAAGCAACAGAAGCTTAACAACGGTGTATTAATAAGGATAACAAGGTTCAAAACAGATAGAAGAATGGAAGGCAGAATAGTTATGTTCAATATCTTCTAAAATTCTCCCTGACAACCACCTTGATAGATAAATATGATTAAAATATAACTTTCTAAAAGTAGAGTGAGAAACACCTTAGCATATATGTTGATCAGGCTGCACTTGCGATCATGTGTTATGATAATGGAATCTTATTACCGGATTTACCCGAACATAATGCGCACCAAATTTTGAAAGGTTAAACTGAAGAAAATGTGTCATTTTCCTCATCAGTTGTACAAAATGTATTGAATAGTTTCTAAATACAGTAAACAACTATCGATGTATTAAACATTTTTGTAAATCTTTCATTGATATTTTTTACGTGCCAATTTTACAAAATTTATTGAAAAGTTTATACGTGGTAATAAACTAAGCTAATCATTCATCTTCACATAAATCTTCATCATCGTTAGAATTGTCGCTACCATCGGATTTGATCCCTTGAACTTTTGCTTCATCCTCTTCTTCAACCCACAGCAAGTCATCATCCATTGCATTGGATGCTTTAATGATTTTCGGTAGTGGCTTCTAGTAAAATACCTAACAAAACTGAACATGCGCGAATATAATGCGCAGTCAATTTTTCGGGAGGTAGTTGGATGAAAAAGTGCGCCTTATATTCGGGTAATTCATCATTTTACTCATCTACAATAAATAGAATTAAAGAATGGTTGTATAATTCTTAAACTTCCAGTTCGCTTTGGTGAATGTTTTCAATGTTGAAAAGAAGTATATGGTTTCATACGGCAATTGAAAACTTGAGCGAAAATTGGCACACATAGAAATACCCTTTTGTTGGTTATAAAGTTTGAAAACGATTCACTTAACAAGTTCATATTTTTTAAGTTTTCTTGAGTAAAAGAGTAGTATTTGGCAATATACTGAAACTGCTTTACCTGAATGTGTTTGAATCAATGTAGCTGTTGAATTTAATCGTAATCATAAGATAGATTAGTATATAGAAAAATTGTTTGAGTTTCTTGGATTTTCGCCCAAAGTATGCCTTTTAAGTCGATATAATCAAATGCAGTTATAATTATTAGTAAGGCGAGGTTAGGATTTCAGTTAAAATGTGTTTTATGCCTTCCCGTTTCTTTTTTTACATTAATGAATTATTTTCAAGTGTATTATTTAATAAACGTTAGAGTATATTGTTGTAATTATTATCATAACATAACTATGTAAAAACAATTACGATTATTTCTCAAGTCCAGAAACATTAAATAAGATAGTTTTTATTATTATCAATGCTAATGCAAGTACTGAGGATAAAATGAAACTAATAAACTAATCGCACGTTATGGATTCCGTGTTGCTCTCAAAACTACTTCCTCTATCGTGCCCAATCAGTTGCACGACATCACTATTTCCATAGCAACACGCTTATGCAAAGAATATCAGTCAGTCTTAGACCTAACATCATGATAGTTTATAGACTCCACTGTACGTAAACGTTGGTTTCGTAGACTCCACTGTAAGTAAACGTTGGTTTTGTAGACCTCACATCATGACAGTTTATAGACTCCACTGTACGTAAACGTTGGTTTTGTAGATTCCACTGTAAGTAAATGTTGGTTTTGTTGACTACACATCATGACAGTTTATAGACTCCACTGTACGTAAACGTTGGTTTTGTAGATTCCACTGTAAGTAAACGTTGGTTTTGTTGACCTCACATCATGACAGTTTATAGGCTCCACTGTAAGTAAACGTTGGTTTTGTTGAATACACATCATGACAGTTTATAGGCTCCACTGTAAGTAAACGTTGGTTTCGTAGACTCCACTGTAAGCAAACGTTGGTTTTGTAGACTTCACATCATGACAGTTTATAGACTCCACTGTACGTAAACGTTGGTTTTGTAGACTCCACTGTAAGTAAACGTTGGTTTTGTAGACTTCACATCATGACAGTTTATAGACTCCACTGTACGTAAACGTTGGTTTTGTAGACTCCACTGTAAGTAAACGTTGGTTTTGTAGACCTCACATCATGACAGTTTATACACTCCACTGTACGTAAACTTTGGTTTTGTAAACTCCACTGTAAGTAAACTTTGGTTTTGTAGACCTCACATCATGACAGTTTATACACTCCACTGTAAGTAAACGTTGGTTTTGTTGACTTCACATCATGACAGTTTATAGACTCCACTGTAGGTAAACGTTGGTTTTGTAGACCTCACATCATGACAGTTTATAGGCTCCACTGTACGTAAGTGTCAGTTTCTTAGACTTTTTAATGTTGGTTTTGTTTCGAATATTCGAAACACTAGGATTATCTGCGGTAGCCGTCCCTAATTTTGAATTGATATACTAAAGGTAAAACAGCTTGTCAACTTTTGCGCTACTCTAATCTAATAGTGGGATTTGACCGTTACTCTTATAAAGCATCCACGAACACAAAATGCGTTACTGTAAACAGGTCACGAACCTGGATTTACAGTTCGGGAATGTTGAATACTAGGCCACTCTCAGCTCATTGGTTTTAGTATATTGGGTTTAAGACTGATTCAGTGATGGCTTCATATGATTTACAAAAATAAATCACGTTTGTTGTTGTTATTACGAGATTTGTTTTTGTTGTTATTTGTAATCAGATCTTGAAATTAATTATTAAAGTCTCATAGCTTAAATACTAAAAGGCCACTTTTAAATATCTCTGGTTAAATTTTCTTGGCCCATTATAAATTTACTAATTGTATTTTTTTGTAAATCCAGTGTTCTAGTTCTTTCTGAATTGTTTTATGCAGTATAAAATTGCATTATTATTATTATATTGATGAACTCATGTTCTAAAGCCAGAACAACAACCGACTTGACGTGGTGAACCCAGATCAAAGACTCTGCTAACCTCCTTGTATTAATAAAACTAGAATGAAGTTAAAACAAAGACCTATTTGACTGAAACCGGATTACAGACACATCATGTGAAACCGGGAAACTATTTGTCTAGCCGAAACCATCTCTTCTGTAATAAAAAAAAAAAAGAATAACGAGGAGCTGGGATGAAATCATAAAATGATCAGTTGTAATGAAACTATGGCAAGAAATAATGTTCGGAAGTCAACGAATTTTTGTAATTGCATAAGAATTATTATAAAAAAAATAATCATAAAATGGACAATTTGATTTGAAACAACAGCATGACACGTCGTGTTGAAAAAAGTCAAGAAACTTTTGAAGCCAGAAAAACGTATCGATTTGCTAGAATTAGAATAACGATCTTTTTGTGATGTCTCAATATCAATAGGTCGTTTCTGAACCAGACCAGTTTACATTTTGCGTTGAGTCAGACGCGAAACGCTAGAGTTGCCTGTTTCAGATATTCGCGCAAAGTTACACAATAATTTTCTATGCTAGCCATCAATACTAGCGGGAAGACAGTTAGTTAACGTAACCCACCACCAACTTTTAGGCTACTCTAATTGAATAATGGGATTTGGCCGTCTTTATTATATCTCAACCATTGCCCCAAAGCGTGGATTAGAATTTTGAAGCAAAGGTATGCGAGCCAGGGATCATTGAATCTACATTCCTGCATTCTAATCTAATGGTTACTGTACCGGACTGTAAGCCGTTAGGAAAGTGATACCTTTCTCCTGCTTAAAAGTAATAGAAAATATTTCACTATTTTACTAATTCCCATTTGTGTGAGATTTACTCAGCACAAGAACGGAATTATATATCATCTAGTTTTATTAGAGCCGCTATTTATTGGTTTAAAGTTTAACCTATATAACACTGAAAATTTACATAAAATTGCAGTTGTTGGAACTAAATTACGGGACTTATTTACATCCACAAATATTTTGATGAAATCGACAAAAATACGGAAAATTAACAAAAATAACAAATTTTAAATCTAATTTTGAAGCAGAAATCAGTTGAAATTACTATTATAAAACAAATAAATTTCTGATAGAATCTTTATACATATATATATAAAGCAGAAAGTCTGTGTGTCTGTCTGTTTGTCCGTTATCTAACTACTTCTAGATCGCTGGACCAATCTCAACCAAACTTTGTGGGATGCTAGTTGGAAAAAAGGGACGTGTTATTGGTGGCATCACAACCGCTCATTGTTGAGCATTTATTATCTTTGACGTAAGTTAGCGTTAACTGCATTCATAGATGGCGTCATTTCTTCACACCAAAAACAAAATTATTCAATTTTCTATAACACAATATACACACACTGTGGGGGGAATGGCACACAAAAGTCTTATATATCTGAGATTACGTTAGCACTCTCTGTAGAGGAATGCAATGAGAAAAATGGTCTCCGTTATTGCAATAACACATAAACTCAGCTGAAGTTTCTACTCCAACAGCCGCCATAAGGCTGATATAAAGAGCCGTTTGTTGAGTTATATATACTTCCTACTATGACCCGTGACCTATCAACTTTGGCCCGTAAGGCACTTCTGCGACCAATGACCGTCAATTAATTAATCACATGAAACACTGGGTAAGGACATTAAAAGCTTGGTGTTGAAAGCAGTTAACAAAAAGCACATCTACCGCCACTACATCTTCCTACAAAGTCACCCTACCCATTGCACAGTGTATACCATGTTTTATGTATATACGTATTGAGTTCTTAAAGCTTATACAAAACTTTTGGCGAGGTAAAAATGAATACTGTAACAATATGTTATGTTATAAATAAATTGTCTGAAAGTTAGGATTTTTGTGTTATTCATCATAGCATCCACCCCGGACAAAAGCCTGTTACTTTATAAAACATGCAATATGCATTTTAAACTCTGTTGTCAGTAAGTCTTTTACACATTACTACTTCCACGATTTAATCAACATATTTTGGTCCATGAACTTAGCAGCAGTTTGACAAAATGAGCGGCAGTTCAAACAGACTTGCACATTTCCTCAAAGGGTCAAGGGATGAAATTACTCATTGAAACCATGAAATTCTGTTTCTAAATAAATCTTTAGATTATAATAAGAAGCTTCAAATCAATTGTAATTCACGTTGTGTGTTTATTTATTCTGGAACTGCACCTACAAGTTTGGACCTAGCAGGATAAACTTGGTAGGAGGAGACTCGGGAGGAGGGATGTCACTATCTACATGGTGTAGCACAGCTCATATACCAAGGAAGCCTAAAATGCACCCAGAAGGTCATCCAAGCATTATGGAGGTCTAGGAGTAGGTTTTTTTTGTTTGTTTTTAGGGTTGATGAACTCGAATATCACATCAGTTTATGTGCTCATAGCCCCCCATTCATTATCACTGGACCGCCATGTTTGAAATTATACTCCTACCCCAAAGTACTCAGGTTCAGCGGCCGGTGGCCCTAAAAGAAGTAATTATGAACAATGTTGGGGTTTGATCCATACGTTGCAGCCTCTGTGATTCATGAGGGTGGGTGGGTTGAAACCGTGGGTATTTTGTACTAGTTATTAAAAATGACATAATTTAAATATATTAAGTATTTTTGATATTAATTTATTTAAGCCATTAATATTGTTATGTTTAGGGCGTTAAGTTGGACCAGGACTGTATTCTGCCTTCTTTCTATTCAGGTCAATAGTGGTCCTGGTCCTCTGACCGAAAATACTAATGGCAATCAGAAAACAATTAACAGCAAAACAGTCATAAGTATCATATAGTATTCATATGTGCAAAAATCCATTCCAAAACTGCATAAGTATATTATAATTTAGATATATTCAAATTTGTTCCTACCACAAAAAAGGATTTCAAATTCCCAATTTAACCACTGATTACCTGTAGCATCTCGCGCAATCCGAGATACTCGGGAAGCTTGTGTGATACGTAAAGAGGGACTGCACCATTACTGAGAAAAGTAATTCGGTGAGTAATCAAGAGAAAGAAACCAAAGTGTGCAAGGGGAATATTCTTTCGATTTATGTGAAAGGATGGGATAATCATTGCATCTGGACCATGTATAATTTGTGGAAAGCTAATCAATTATTTATCTTTTTATTCACCTAGGATTATGTTTGCCATTTTGTGTGTATGTGTTTAGGAAGTAACGGAGTGATGTCCAGAATACACTTGTAAAAAAGAATGTAAGCTCAAAAACAATACATTTCAAGCCACTCTGACGAAGTGTATGATACAGTGGAAACAAAATACTAAAAAGTTCCAGTATGAATTGAGATCCCTCCCAAGTTTGTTTTAATGAAATATTATATCATATATTAATATAATATTTCTTTAAAGAATTTATCAAGTAAATTCATGCGATTATATTTTGTTTTATCTTACGCAGAACGTCGATACACAGACGGATATATAGATTTCTTTACTGAAAGTACTTTAATTTGGGGTGGGTACAGTTCTGAATTTCGGAGCTGTGAGCTATGTTTGAACTCGTGTGATACCGCAAAATTAATACTATTATTCTGCTTGTTTGTATGTACGACCGTTACACTTTCTGACCGAGAACCTGCTGCATAAGCAGTTAAAATGTTTCCCCCGAGAAAAATCGAGCATGCGCATTATTCACTCGACGACAAACAGTCTGCCTGCGGCAGAGAGCCTCAAAGCTCAGTGATCAAATCGCTACAATTGCTGTATTAAACAAGAAGTAACAACAAAGGGGGGGGGGGTAAATATACATTACTAACCATTTTGTACAACAGAATATTAAAAACTTATCAAATGTTTTAAAAAACGGTTTGACGTTAGGTCGTAGAATACCGTTGAAGTAAAAAAAAAACGTACACAGGTAACAGTTTTAATTTATCTCTTTATCGAACTTAGGCCTAACATAAGTTAAAGT
>NW_013666995.1:0-17759 GCF_000517525.1 Limulus polyphemus | reverse complement strand
GTTATATTTAAAGAAGTACTGTTACGATAAAGATACTAATTTGGCCGGAAATGTTTTGCGGGTCTCTGCTAGTATTTATTATTTGTTTGCTGGTAAGCGCAAAGCTACTTAACAACGGGCTATCTGTTCTGTGACTCCACGAGTATAGAAACCCATTTTTTAACGTGACAAGCCCCGAGACTTCCCGCCGAGTCGCCGGGGGATGGCTAAAAAATATTCCTCACACTTTCAGCTGCGGTTGCATTATAAGAATGGCTGACAATTTTTTTAGTGTAGATGGTGGATGATAGGATGCTGCTGACCAGCTGCCATTCCTCTGGACAGTAGTTCAAAATCAGGAATGACTACACATAAATTTAGTAAATTTACCATAAATCTTACCACTACATTTCCTTTTAATTTTTTTATTAAGCGGGCGCCCTTGTTTACGGGTATTACATTACGTAGTGTGATGATTAAAAAAAACAGAAGTAGCAGAATTAAATTTTTCTAGTTACTGACCTCCAATTCCACTCATAAAGCCATGCCAACAACTTGACCGATGCCCCTCAGGAACAGTGTCCACTTCGTTAATGACTTCGTACTGCAACTCAGCTGCACCATTAGCTTCAAGGTCATGTGGGTCAGTCTCTTCAACACTAGTCCAGACCTTTGGGGGTCGCCTATCAGCAAGACTGCTGGCAGGATTACTCATCAGGCCGCAGAACTTTGTTAGCTGAAAGCGTCCCGTACAAAGAAGTCTCTAGAAAAGTAAATTAACTACAAAAAACTTTTGACCCCGTACACAGAAAGCCGCTGATTTGCTTTTCGAAGTTAATTAGATTGTTTTTTATAATATTCGCATATTAACTCTCAAGACCTCACAACTCAAACTTTTCCGTTTTCGCTCCGTTATACTACTGAATAGAGTTAACTGTTCGTACTACCATTCATTCTCTTGACGTTTGGCAAAACTAGCCTCTCATTGGTGACATAAGCAGCACGTGAGCCTGACTCTTCTCGATTGAGTCGTCGTTATATCGCCTGCTACATAAAATAACTGAAAGCTCATCCTTTATGTATTTTTTCAGTTATTATTCTTATTATTGTTCAATTTCTCGAATTTAAGAAAATCATAAATTGATTTGCAGGCCAGTGACAAACAGAAAAGTCTTGGATGTAAGTAACGTTACGATTGTGCGTGGCGTATTTTACAACTTTTTTAGCGATGACTTTCTTTTCCCCGCTTTTACGCCCCAGCATGCTTCAAGCGACGTAACTTGATATCGCCTGTGCGCGCTTCGTGGAAACAATAATGGTTTATTCATAATATTTAACCCTTTACATGTTTGTAAGATATATGATCTAAACATCGAAATCTTTGCATGACTATTTTAAGGTTAGCCTAGATCTTAAGGGACCATAGTGTAATATAGAAACTTCGGTCGTTTACCATTTATTTTTGCATTCTGCAGCGATGCTTTATTAAATCTATGTAATTATTACGTTCCTACAGAGTATATATATACAAGAACATAAATGTGTAATGGGATGTTATGGGAGGGAGGGGGGAAAATGAATGTAGTAATTTTTTTTTAAGGGAGGAGGATAATACACACGTACTAGTACACATCCACTTCTAACTGAGAAACTAAAGCAAGAGGCCAGTTGTAATAACATAATTATAAATAGAAAACACAATGTATTTCATCGATATAACACACATATTACTGTCAATGACGATTTATTTTACTTCCAAAAATGTACTTGAAATATATATATATATATATATATATTCATATTAAAAGTCGTACACCTAGTGTTTGCAAATACACCCCTTCCCAATGTACGTGATATATATAGTAGTTAAATTATATATATACGTGTGTGTATACAGAATACTCTTACTTCCCGCCACGAAACGCCATTATTCTATCCCAAAATTCGAAACATTGAATTTTATGCCTACTACTTTTAGTGTTAGGAGTTTTTAACCTACATAACACACAAAAAGTAAGTAGTGAAAAACATGTTATCTCGTACACACCAGCCGTAAAGAAAAGCTTATTCCAACTTAAAGTTTTTTTTTTGTTGTTGTTATTTACATCTGGTTAGCGTCAGAATTTATTTTTTATGCTAGTAGAAACCCAGCTTTAAAATCGTACAAGCACTGAATGCAGACACTACCCCTATAGGACATTATCTCCATGCCCAAAGTACATAATAGAACTCTATCCTCAGGGTTAGAAATTACTTATTTTCCATTCATAATAATATAGATCTGATGAAAATCTAGGTGAAATCACTCAGTGTCAAGTACAGGGGAGATCCTCCTCCTCAGTAATTAAGTGGTTTAATTGCAATATTGATGACATTTTTGTTTACATTTTGTTGTGACTCTCGTACATCATATTATGGAAGCTGCAGCACTGGATTCGTGGTAGAACGCCGTTGCGGCACTTTCTGGGACTACTTTGACAATAAATGAAAGTCTTTTTTTTTTTTAGCAGACGTGTTAAAATGTATCATAAAATATCAGCGCCACGCCGTCGTTTCGTCCTGGGATGTTGGGAGAGCAAACTGCGTATAAAAATTAATGTGCGACATGTGATTCATCTACTTATATTTCTTGTTAAGCTCAATAAACACTGGATGTGAAAGGGACAAATAAACAATCCTATTCTTCGGCTGGCATGGCCTGGTGGTTAGGGGGCTCGACTCCCAAACTGCAGGTCGCGGGTTCCAATTCCCGTCACACTGAACACGCTCGCCCTATCAGTTAATCTCACTATTCGTTGGCGGGGACTGTTGTTGATTAGCTGACTTCCCTCTAGTCTATCACTGTTAACTTGGGGACGGCTAGCGTCCTCGTGTAGCTTTGCACTAAATCCTACACAAACTAAATTAACAAACCGTTCGTAAAGTAAACGGTAAAATCGTACTTTATATTCTTCTCTTTTTTACTCTGTTACACCTAAAGTGTATTTGATTGTTAGTATTTACACCTTTCTAGCACACACCTGCAGCACAGTATGATCAGCTGATTAGTTTAGCGATATTAAGTGAATAAAAATATCGAAAAATGTTTTCCGAACAGAAACCATAATTTTTTAATGTCATTAGTTCTTAGAGTTTCAGTTTCGTTGACTTATTGTTTTAATTTTTAATTTTCTCCGTTTTTCTTATAGTTCTCATTAAACTACAAAAACAACAACTGGTAGACGTACGTTATTTTTTAGTTAATTTTGAACTGTTATTGAAATGATACGGAAGTCCTGTCACTTGAGCGCTGTGAGTCAGCTGTAACCAATAAACTCAAGCGCTCACAAACGATTTAGTCATGAACCGTTTAGAATAAGCTGTTAAAAACCGATAGGGATCAGCTCCATCGTTAATCATAGGCTTAAACATATATATTTACGAAAATGTGTGATTCTGATTTTGAAAATAAACGTTGCAAGTTATTTAAAATGCAGGTCTACTTATAGACTAAAATGATTATAACTTATTTTTCGCCACACATATACAAGTATACACGTATGCAATCTTAGCTTTTTTATTTCTAAAAGATTGACTGATAAAACGGAACGTGATAAACAAACTAAATAAATATACGTCGAGTTTATGTTTTTGCTTGTTGAAGTTGTTAAAGTATCATAAGAGTTAATGTATACTTTTAATTAACTAATTACAATAATCCCTAAACTAACATTGTCGATATTATTGAGTCATATTAGATTGACACCAACCAACTGCTGATATTATTCGGTTGTATTATATCGACACCAACCAACTGTTGATATTATTCGGTTGTATTATATCGACACCAACCAACTGTTGATATTATTCGGTTGTATTATATCGACACCAACCAACTGCTGATATTATTCGGTTGTACTATGTTGACACCAACCAACTGGTGATATTATTGGCTTGGATTATGCTGACACCAACCAATTGCTGATATTATTCGATTGTATTATATTGATACCAACCAACTGTTGATATTATTCGATTGTATTAGGTTGACACCATCTGTTGATATTATTCGGTTGTATTACGTTGACATCAACTAATTGTTAATATTATTGGTTTGGATTATGTTGATACCAACCAATTGGTGATATTATTCGGTTGTATTTTGTTGACACCAACCAAATGTTGATATTATTGGTTTGGATTATGCGGACACCAACCAACTATTGATATTATTGGCTTGGATTACGTTGACACCAACCAACTGCTGATATTATTCAGTTATATTATAATGACACTAACTAACTATTGATATTGTTACGACAGCGGAAGTCACGTGACCCTAGTAACACGTGATGAGTATCTAGAAGACGAGATGTACGCTTTTATAGTATATAAGCCGGCAAATAAAGTGACGGCAAGAATATAGTTGCAGATAGAGAGATTGAAGATATAGACATGGATAATCGAGTCAAGCGGGCACCGTAAGTAAAGTGCGTGAATCGTTGTGAATTATAGCGTGTGTGTAAGTTAAAGTGAATGTGGAAATTAAGTGTATTGCAAAGTTGAATTGAGAAAGAATAAACTAGTTTTATTTAAGAAAGGACTTGTATTGCAGAGGTTTCTTGGAAAGAATTTCTACGGAAAATTAACAAACGAACACAGACATAACAATATTATTCGGTTGCATTATATTGGCACTAACCAACTGTTGATATTATTCTGTTGTATTATGTTGACACCAATCAACTGTTAATATTGTAATGAATTTGTTATTATATATCTATTTTAATATCGACGTTTGTTTAGATTAAATTTATATTTAGAAACATACAAAGCTTATACCGTTAAATATGTATTGCGAAACTTCTACCTATTCTCCAAAGTTGTAGAAGACTCTCGAGAGCAAGAATCAACAATATATGTATCGTAAACGCTATTGTTAGTGCCAGTATTGTTAAGTAAAGCTTAAAATTCGAGAAAGCCTCCACACGCCTATAAATATATAACCAACGTGATGCACCAAAAAAAGAGTATCTATTATAAGTTTGGTATAGTCAGTGTGTTATAAACTTCAAAAGCTTTAACTGTGATTGTTATAACGCTTATCAATCAGAAAACTTCAGATATTTGACCAGGAGCATTTACAAAGTTCAGACGTTATAAATAATTTAACTTCAGTGGATTCTCATCGGACATTAGTATTTTTACGAAAACATTATATAAATTCTTCGTAGAAAACTCGGCGTGTGTGGCTGGTAAATAACAAAGGACAAAGCCAGCTAGCTCCCTGTGAAGTGAATTATACCTACGTCAACTCGCTCATCATGAACACTTGATAAGATATCCAAGAAGTTCCAGACTAGAAAGAAGACTTTATATTGCTTAGAAGTTTGTGAAACTTTTGTTTATAAATTATCGTTTGTAATAACTATTTGTAATAACAGTTATTGTAAATTGTATTGTTGTGTGTATATTAAATTGTATTTGTGTTAAAAAAGAAAACTGTGTGTATCAATTTTGTTGGCAAAGATCATAAACTGACTATAAATCGGCTTTTATTTAATTATTAAATAAGGACCCTCTCCCTCTTTTCTTAAGCATCTATGTGATTATCAAGTTTTTCATGGCCTCGGATCAATCTCAGGATGACTTGACATCAAGGTGGGTGGTCAACTAAGTGCTAATTGAGTTAAAGAATTAACACATTCACTATACTTCAGCATTTTTGCGTTAACTAAAATACCCCATCTCATGAAACACCTATTGAACTATTAATTTAAATTATTTTATGGAAGTAGGAAACTCCATGATTTTAACTTCTATTGTTATTGGGTATAATAATCATGATTTGATTTTCTGTTTCTCCGTTAAGTTGATCAAAACTTTCTGCCTATAGCTAATTACTCTGGAACACACCTTATTTACATACTGTAAGCCTAATACAGTGACTCGAGCAAAGTTGTGTATATGACGAAATAACTGACTACGTATAACGAAGCTATCAAAACCTTTTTAGAATTATGAATGCATGATTTATGATACTAATCAATAAGACATATGTGACCCTCACGGTAACTTACAGCTTACGACACTTGTTAACTTTGTTTCCCATTTAGTGGTGTAGCGCTTTAATTGTGTTTTATAAATAGCAATTTAGTAGCACATAAAAAAATATTCGGTACATACGGGCTATATGAATGTAGGCCTAAGTTTAAATTAAACTTTCCTGCCCTGTAAGACGTCATACAATTTTACAGAGTACCCTTTACATCTTGCGAGAAACTACATATCCGTTTGCCGACCTTTCACGAAGTAACACTATCGATCCAATTAACAAATAGCCTAAAACCACGTAATCCAGACGACCAATCACAAATCCACCATAAATTGTACGGCTATTGTTCGTACATGAAGACCAAATTTAGATTTCAATTTATCTCTCTATCACATTTTAAATAACTTATAACCTTTAGTTCTTGAAAAACTTTACCTCGAAGGTATTTTATTTATTATTTTATCTTTAAAATGCGCTACACTGGCACGAATTCCGTAATATTGTTCATACAAGGTGGTAAGCAGATTATGCATTAAAATAATTGGTTGCCGTGAGTTATTACCTTAATGCCCTTGGTAACTCGGAAATCATTAAGAAAAAGTACTCTGAAAGTATAATTTTGCAAAATATATTACTCAGCAGTGGAATAATTATAAAAGCACTGTTAGGCCTGTGCGTTGTGTATAATATCACGGAATATGATATTATTCTATAAAAATATAAATGAATTTAGCTAGAGTTTATTTTAAAACATGAAACTTAGCGATATATACGTTCAGTATTAATGCGTTTCACTGAAATGTTATAATAAGATAAAAATAAAACCGATATCGCTAACTAAACTAAATGTAACAGTTTCTATTGTTTGGTAGGTTCTTTTTAACTACTCAGTAAAAATAATGCAAAGTCCATGCTGTCTTCTTAATGATAACGAAAGCGATTTACTTCTTCGACTGTAACATACAAGCTCTATAGACTAAAGTCTAACTCAAAAATAAAACTAACTAGTCATTTATTTACTTGTAAACTCTCTATTTTATTTAAACACAAATTCAAAATTTACAGCGTTGAACTAAATTACTAACTAATTAACTCACTCACTTTGTGTCTGACTAACTAACTAACTCACTCACTCTGATGTTTTTATAAAATATTTTCCCTAAAATCTTACGAAAATTCGAGACATCGCGTTAAATATAGGCGCTTAGGAAATTTCTAGGCGTTACACATCCTTACTACTCATGATAAATCCTACTCTAGCAAACAATACAAAACCTCTAAATTCAAAACAAAGCCTACAACACTTTCCCCTCCCCTAGACAATCCTAATCCACAAATAAAGCAACAAAATATTAACTTAAACATACATAATTAGTAATAAAATCACTATCTACGATTAAGAAAATTACTATTCTTAAATAGGCATTAAATCACCAAATCATCAGTTAAATGTGTTAAACAAAGCACAATCACAATTGTGATTAACCAAACAAAATATCTCTGATTATCTCACTTAACGTCTCTAACCTGATCATCCATCAAATCCTTATGATGGTTTTCTTTGCTGTGGCTTGTGGTAGGAAACGGAACAACTTCTTGTTCTTTGTCATTACTTGCTGTCTTGTCACTGGAGGAGTTCTCTCCAGGTAGATAGTCGTGAGAATTCATTGGTAAATTAATTCTTGTTGATACTCTGTAAGTGTTCTAGACAGGAATCTCGGACTCTCCAGTGGAGTTAAGTTACCTGTCAACCTGTTGTTCTCCTGTCAACATCATTCCATGAACAATCACAACAGATAACTTTCGGTTTGGAACACCCTTTGGATTCTGCCCTGTTGCACTCCAAATTGGCTGTTTTCATTACTTTGTGTGCTCATCTTTGGTGCTACTTGAGGATTAACTAACCTCTGGTGGGGTAATTGTCGTATAGTACATTGGGATTTCCTGATTGTAAACTCTGAAGCTATTTCAATCTAGTCTAAAATCACACCCATCTTCCTGCATAAAGTCAATTTCCAATATGCACTTTTCTTCGATGTCAATTACCCGTACATCATGTTGTGTAGAGAAGTTTCCCATGATGAGGGTGACTCCCATCTTTCATATTGCCTGAATATTAAATCACTTGCTGTTCACATCAATCCGTCTTCTTTCTTCATATTTGGAGAAAATTTCACACTTTTTATTACTAGATAGTAATAATAGTTGTAGAACCACTGTCGATCAACATTCACGAAGGTTTCCTATCAATAAACCAATTGACTCATGGACTGATTTATTTAAGTATTACACTCATTAATCACCTTCTATTCTGTGGTTTACATCGTAGACAGCTCTGATTAACGGCTTTGTGTGCAGTTTCTGGCAATATTCATTTTAAGTTGCAATTGAAGCACCTTCTGTCGTGTGATTCACTTCTCCCATTCTCGGTTAATAGTTGTCTAATCAGCATTCGAGTTGTAGCGGAACGCACCAGAACGGTATTATGACACTTTTTGGAACTGTTTTGACAATAAACAACTTTCTTAGAGCAATTTGACAATACACGTATGAAAATGTGTCAAAGAATATCGTCGTTATGGCATCCTCTCGTTCTGGGATGTTGCGATAGTAAATTCACGTTGCCAGGACCTAAAACGGAATGAAACATTAATTATTTTTTGCTTGTGCAACATTCTCCATATACATTATTCAATTTCTATTTTCCTCTAGACTCCATGAATACCAGATGTTAAATTAATAAACAACCCTATTATTTTAGATGAAGCAATAAACACCCTCGGAGAAGCAAACAGCAAATCCTTACTTTATATTCTTCTCTTTTTCCTTTTTTTTTTACTCTGTTAGCATGGTATGATCAGCTGATTAGTTTTGCGATATAACAGTGGATAAAACATTAAAAATGTCTTCTGAATAGAAACCATAATGTTTCAATGTCACGAGTTTTTAAACATTATTTTTTTTTAGTTTTGGTTTCCATTCTGCTAACTTATTGTTTTACTTTTTTAGTTTGGGTACTTTCATTTTAGTGTTCATTAACTAAAAACCACATGTATGAATACTTTTGTTGAAATTGTATAATGTGTTCGGGCACTTCTTCATTGAACACTGGATCATTTGAGTTCCACTATACCTTAACCAGAAGGAGAGTTGATTTCTCTATACCATTTGATCTGATAAGTTCATAATTCTTGGATGGTGAATAGCTGTTGATCTATAGCTTTGGAAAGCTTTCTTTAAAGATGTACATCTACTTGGCTTTAGCCTAATTCGTAGATCCTCATCTGTAATGGCATCTGAACCTGTTACTTTCCAAAAAATCCATCTTTCAAGTGAAGCTTTTTAGATATGGTAACTAGGTAAGCCTTTCAAAACCTTATGCAAATTCATCTAATGTCTATTCCATATTCTGATCCTAAACTTTGCTTTGAAAACCTCTGGTGTGACACTCCAAGTATTTTAAATAGCTTACTGAATCTTGTATTCGGTAAACTTTATTTTCTTTTTTCGATTCTTCTTTAAATCCCCCTCCCACTAGACATGCTCGCCCTTTCAGCTGTGAGGGCATTATAACGTAACGGTCAATCCCACTATTCGTTGGTAAAAGAGTAGCCCAAGAGTTGGCGGTGGGTGGTGATTATTAGCTGCCTTTCCTCTAGTCTTACACTGCTAAATTAGGGACGGCTAACGCAGATAGCCCTCGTGTAGCTTTGCGCGAAATTACAAAACAAACAAACTTCTTGTTCTTCTTTCCACTATTTCGTCATGTCAAGCAAATATTTGATCTCACTTGAAGTTGGTCTTGATTATATTTCATTTTTAACAAAATAATCCCACTTCTGATATCTGTTTTTATTAGTGCGAGATTTATTTTCTATTGTTCATTTCAAATAATATAAAGCCCAGTCCATTGTTTGTTCTCTTTGTTGTTAACCGCAAAGCTACATGTTAGTCTATATGTGCACTGCCCACTGCTGGAATCAAAATACGATTTTTAACTTACTACTGCACCACTTGAGGGGCAGTATATTTAACAATAATGAAAGTGATTTATTTCTTCAACTGTGACTTACATTTCGTACAAGACACAGCCTAACTCACAAATGAAACTAAACAGTCTTTAATTTGCAAACTCTCCACTTTGTTGAAACAGAATTTAAAAACTTACAGTGCTGAACTGAATTAATAAACTAACTAACTCACCCAGTATTTAATGGCTGACTCACTAACTGGCTAACTTATTCACCCAGTCTGGTGTTTGTATATGCAAAACTATTGTCGAAAGTTGGAAACTTTACGTTTAAATGGTCAAATCTAGACCGTCAGAAAATCTCTGTCCAGGCATGACCATGGTTAGGGCATTCGACTTGCAATCTGCGGGTCGTGAGTTCGAATCCCTTCATCGAACATGTTCGTCTTTTCAGCTGCAGGGGCGTCATAAAGTAATGGTCAATCCCACTATTCGTTGAAAAAGGAGTAATTCGCCTCTCACTGGTAAGTCTGAAGGATTATAACGCTAAACTTCGGATATAGATACCAGTGGTGGGCATAGTCTATTGTTTAGCTTTTCTTTTAACAACAAACAAAAAGTAGTCCAAGAGTTTTCAGTGGGTGGTGTTGACTAGCTGCCTTACTTGTCCACTCCAAATTTAGGGACAATTAGCACAGATAACCCTCGAGTAGCTTTGTGCAAAATTCGGCGAACAAATAAACTAAATTTCTTGGGGTTACACATGATTAATACATCATGCCAAAACTCCCTCTAGTAAACAATACGTCTAAATTAAGATATTAATGAAAACATAGCCTAGAAAATATATTTTATTTCGTAAGGTTACGAGCACAAAAGATTTGCTTTTGATTTATTTTGTTATCGAAAGTGAAATTAGCCGTGACTTGTTGAAACGTAGATACGTAGATACTTGTTGAAACGTTCGAAAAGTACAAAAACGAAACCGCCATCATGACCATAATTCTGACTCTGTAAATCATAATCATCAGTGCTCTGTTGCCGATGATAATGTTGTTTAGGCAGCACTTAAACAATACTAGCCAAGATAAAATAATGGTAGGAAATTCAACGATCTCAAGGTTGTGGAATACATTTCAGACACTATGAATGGACATTTAATATATCAGTGAAAGAAAATATGATAAGATGAATAAGTTTTATCAGTGTCGCTTGTATTTTTGTTTCTTCTGTACCACTATGTTTTCCCACTGTCTTATAAGAGAAAGCACGCCTGGCGTACGTTTTATTTTTTGAGAAGTAATTTATACTAATTTATACAATGAAAGATATTCAGTTAATCTAATATCATTACATATGTTCACGCTGTCATTTAGGCGCTATGTGACTGCTAGTACACCTGGATTCTGGAAGAAGTATTGAGCACTGTAGTCTAAATGATTACCTGTTTTATAAAAACAAAATAAAAGTATTTCGTGAATTTACACGAAAAGTTTTGTTTGTTTGTTTGTTTGTTTCAGATATTCGCACAAAACTACAGAAAAGCTATTTGTGCTAGACGTCCCTAATTTTGAACTGACATACCAGTTAATAGCACCCACCGCCAACTCGTGGACTACTCTAATCGAATAGTGGGACTTGGCCGTCACTCTTATAATGCATATTCATCCCCAAAAGCAGAGAGCGAATTTGCGACAACGGGACGCGATTCACCCTTGGATTCCTAGTTCGACACGCTATAACCAATAGACCACTCCCAATCATAGAAGAAAGGTATTTGAAATATGCATATATCACTAAATACCATACAAACCTTACGATCTTTCTTAAAATTGTAAAAAATATATTTTTTAAATGTAACGTTGTCAGAAACGTGAAATGTCTTTTGTAGACGATCCGATCTGGTTATTCTTAATAGCTTTATTTACCGTTCCTGTTTTTGTAAACTTGATTATTATCTTAAATTTTTCAGCTCACTAGTAACCATAATTATGACCTTAGTTACTGGTTCCTGTTTACTTATTGAAAAAAAAATGTTGATATCTTATTACTCATATTCGGAAAATGTTTATATACATGTTTAAGTGATACAAAACAAAATAAACAGCCCCCCCCCCCCAGTGGCACAGCGGTGTGTCTGCGGACTTACAACGCTAGAAACCGTGTTTCGATACCCGTGGTGGGCAGAGCACAGATAGCCCATTGTGTAGCTTTGTGCCTAACTACAAACAAAGAAAATAAACAAAGTAAAATCAGAGAGAGAATGATTTCGCCTCTCCAACAAAAGACACATTATTCGTAGTGTTTCGACAATAGTTCTACATTAAGCAGTTACTAACTTTCTCTGGAAAAGAAAATTCTAAAAAGATACGCCCCCCAGTAGCACAATTTTGGTAGAGTAGGAGTCATTTTCAAGAAAGACAGCTTTATTTTTCGAACAGGATGGTTGGCCATTAGAACGGGTTGCTTTCAGATGTGGTGGATACAGTTACTTTAAAGGTGTTTAAGGGATAGCTTGATAGGTAACTGAATGTTAAGGGCTAACCTTGAGTTTTTAGTGTTTAGTTTAATTTAGTAGATAGGATGCTCTAAATGGGCCAAAAGTTTCGTTGTTGTCCTGTAATGTTAAATCATCTTGTTAATACAGTTGGTGCTGTCATCTAGGGCCTAAAACATACACTACATCAGATAAATGCTTTGTTTATTTTAGAGCAAAGCCATTCGGGCTATCTGCTGTATCCACCACAGGGAATCGAACCCTGGATTTTGGCATTGGGAGTCTGTAAACTTACCTCTGTTCTACCGGGGGGACCAGATAAATGGGAAAAATAACTCAGATAAACATTTAGCAGAATAATGCATATTTTGTTTGATTTGTGCAGTCTGTGCCAGTTTCTTATCTTGTTTTAGAGCACCATTCACTTACTAAACTTCAAGAAAACTGATACAATCCTGCCAGATCGTCAGGTGCAATCTTGCATGTCGTTACAACACAACCTCATTTGCCCTATCTTTGTATCTCCTAACTTTGTCCATTCTGCTTTGAAATTATACTACAACTCGGCCAGACAGAGCAAGCAATTATCGCAAGACATCTGATCAATGTCTCGCTATCAAATATCTCTTTATAGCTTGGAAGAAATGGTCACAATATCTTTTAAATGTTGATAATCAACCAACTGTCCTAACTATGCAATTTTTAAGGCTTATCACATGAAGTCCTAACGACGTCATCCTAAAAACCGCCTCTAGATAGCTTTCAAATACAAATACTACTTCTTTCTTATCACCGACTCTTCACTCAACCAACCATTCTATCTGATGATGGCAAAACCTTGTCGAAACGTTGTACATTTGCTGTTATGTTAAACTTATATTAATGTTTTTCTTCATTACCATTCAAGCCGTCTCCAACCATTATTAGTCTCAAAGTGGGTTCCTCGTCATCGAATTTGAAACCATTCTATCTGCTATTTAATCCCAGCCATAATGAATAAGATGTTAGCACCTGAATTTCGGCTGGTCATCAGAGCAAATAGACTGCTCCTCTACTGGTACTTCCTCATCTGACTCTTCATAAATAGCCAGAATTCAGTTGCTAATGTATAGTTGGTGAGTACTAAAGGTTAGGTCACCAGGCAAAAACTTTCATTTTATTACTATTTTTTGTATAACATCTCTTTTCATGCACAACTGTTTTACTTATTTTTTGATGTATAAATTGAAGTTCATGAATTATTGAAGAGTTTATCAGTTATTGAAGAACTATTCACATTCCACAAATTCACGTGGACACTGGATGGAGGACAATACATCAGATCCATTGGTAGTTATACTTCTCGTCCAAACATCAGGAGGTATGGAAATGAACAACCAGTTGTCTACTGTATAGTTGCTCAGTACACCATCATAACATGCGTTAAACGCTCTTCCCAATCACTTTGGTCAGGGTTCATATTGGTACAAACGTAACCATATGGTCAACAAGCATACACTTGACAGTCTGTGCTGCTCCTTCAGCCAAACATTCAGACTGAAAATGACATATCTAATACTCGGTACAATTCGCAAACAACTTACTTAAAGTTAGATTCTTGATCCATGTTAATTTATACAAAATGTAATATTCATTGTTGAGCCAATACATCTATGACGGACTGCATTAACGTATGATTGTGTATTTGTGTAAGACCGACTGAGAAATGTGCACCAGCTGTTTTTAAGATAAGGTTGTGATTGACTTAACTATAACGAATAAATCCTTCTAGTGATGCAAGAAAGTATTTGAGTGGTGCTCAAAAGTACAGAAAGTAGGACAGAAAGAAGATACTCAAAAAGCAAGTTGCCAAAAATAACACCTGTATTTAGGCCTACCATCAGTGATCCTGAATCATCATCTCACCATCACGACCAGTGTTACACTTAGAACAACCATTGTTAATCTTCTTAAGTCAAGACACTGTTAAGTCGTCAGCATTAGCGACTAAAAATGAAGCAAGTACAGCAAGTAACGAAACTCTGATTGAAAACGAACAAGGTAAATCCTAAGTTGAAACTAGTCGTTGTCATCCAAATCACCCATTCCCAAATGACAGAGCAAACTTTCCATTAGACGTCGATCACAATACCAATTTTATAAACGTTCATTATTAAAAATATTTTAAGCCTAAAAGACCGTTTCTACGAGATATAAAAAAAACAGATACTTTTCTAGTGAATGTTATAACGAACTAACTAAAATGGAGATGAGGTTCCCAGGAAATAGTTGTTATTCTTTAAAACTTTATAGTAAACATTGTTTGGAGATCGAAAATATGCTTCTCACCAACAAGCGTGTGCAGTTGGATTGAGTTGTTTTTGTTTCAAGTTTCACTTTTCTTCAGCGTTGCAAGTCTGCAGATTTACTGCTGAACCACTCGGAGGGAAGGTGGGTAAGGCAGTCGAAATAAGATATTAGCAGGGCATCTCATGAACAATTAAAGGACACGTACCCTGTATTATTTACGGCATGTGAAAAAATGATGAGATTATTTACCTGGAATAAGAAACTGAATACCTATAATCTTTAAAGTTACTGTCACCTTAGCTACCTTTAATATAGCTTTCCGAAAACACTAAGAAAAAACAGGAGAGAAAAGAAATGGAAGCTTTTTATCAGCCATAGAACTCTTCGGCCACCAGTGCCTCAGCGGTAAGTCTGAAAGTTTATAATGCTAAAAACCGGGTTTTGTAACCCGTGGTGGGCACAACACACATAGCCCATAGTGCACCTTTGCGTTTAACAACAAACAAACAAAACAAAATAGAACTCTAAACACGTTTTGAAACGGTTGATTTAACAAAGTAAAATATCTAAGCCCACGAACGAGCTGAGTGAATTGTTGTAAAAAATACAAAACGAAATAATTAGTGAAATAAAATGGCCTCTGTTCTTTTCTGTTATTATGGAAAAAATGCAAGGCATAAAAAAGGAAAACCAACCTAATCAAGTTTTCCAATATATACCGGTGACTTTTAGTGAAATTCCAACAGAAGTAAAACCAACGAGAGCTTTTAGGGTTTCCGTAGCATTGCAGCTCAAAGTACTGAAGTGCTAGACGCCGAAATGGAGAAAATATTCAAAGACACGTTCTTGTTAGTGGGAAAAATGTAGAAGTCAGGGATCCAACGATTTAGCAAAGTGAGTAGTATTTACATTAGTGTCAAGAAACGAATGCGTGATAAAGAATCCAACGATGTTTATGTGCACTGCGCTCTTCATAGTTTAAATTTCGTATTGAATGAAACTTGCATTATCAGCCCTGATATTAAAGAATCTTATGACATTTTCCAACGACTATACTAATTTTTCAGCCAACGTATCAAACTGTGGAAGCTCTTTTCAAAGTAACGCATTCTTGAAATTCATTACTGAAGCCCCCCCCCCCCCAGTGGCACAGCGGTATGTCTGCGGACTTACAACGCTAGAATCTGGGTTTCGATACCCGTGATGGGCAGAGCACATATAGCCCATTGTGTAGCTTTGTGCTTAATTACAAACAAACATTAGTGAAAAAAACTGTGTCCCACATGCTGGGCTTTCAGACGTGTTCCTTTCCTTGTTGTGTGCTTCCACTTTGTTGATGTAATGAAAGTACTAAATAGAATCATACTACAGTCTAAAAAGGCAGATGAGTTCCCAGAAACTATTATACTGAAAATGCATGAAGACTTTCGAGTTTGTGCTCATAGTTGTGATCAACTACAAAGTGCTAGAGGCTGTAAACATCAAATCGAAACTGCTTCGGTCTAAAGACAAAGACTTTTATCTAGCTGCCAGGGTGTTAAATACTGCATCCGAGACCTATACAAGCTTTAGGAAATAGTTTTGAAAAACGAAAGCTAATGCATCTTCACTTGCAAGTAGTTGGGGCATTGAACCCAAGTTTACCGGAAAACGCTTACAACTTACAAAAAAAAAAAAAAGACTAATTGACTCACTCTTCAAAGGCCATAGATTATCTAACCCTGGGAAAACATTTTAAGATAGATGTGTTATAGGCCAACGATAATGTTGTTGTTACTCAGTTGAAAACTCGATTCTGTGGAGTGAACACTATAGTGCTACGGTTTCATGTTATATCTCTTTCCAAAATATTTAGTGTTAATAAAAATGTATTATTTAAATCAGCCGAACTCCAGGCCTTATCTTCAGATTTTTCTGTACAACTGCTGTTATGCAGAACCGCATTGAAGGACGAAATACAGCTGATTGCTGATGACACAGTTAAAGATGTATCTGACCTTTTTCTTTTGAAACATGGCCCCAATTTGTTTGAGATGTTGTAACAGCGCTGAGACTCCTTTTTACTATACCAGTTACTGTAGTGAGTGCTGAAAAGTCCTTAACCACAGTCCTTAACCTTAAGCATAGATTGTGAAAGAGCTAGAGGATTAGATATTCAAATCTTAACAAAGGCGTTTGTTCAAAGAAACAATTTCCTTTTTGCTGAAATAAGGTTTAAGATGCAAAATGGTGCACCGTTCTTCAGCCTTACAACAGCAAGCAGGCAACAATTCTTCTTTTTTTTGTCATTGTTCAGACAATTTGTTTGTTTGTAGTTATGCACAAAGCTACACAATGGGCTATCTGAGCTCTGCTCACCACGAGTATCGAAACCCGGTTTCTAGTGATATAACTGCTGTATAACTGGGGAGAACGTCCATACAGACAAGGAGTAACTCATTGGGAACAATTCCATACAAAAGGTCAGACAATGACTTTATTAAATTTGATTACTTTGAGAGGAGGAGGAAAACGTTGGGCTTCATACTGGGGAGAAGTTGATTAAGATTAAAAGGAATTAGAATAATTCTATTTAAGTAACTGTTATTAATTTTGGTTTAAAAGTGAAAAACAAAGTATTTAAAACTAGCTTATAGCCCGTCCAAAATGATGGGGTAGGTACTATCACCCTCCACCCCATAATATACCTTAACCTCACATTTCATAGCTAACTGAAATAACTAATTCTTGCGAAATCAAGCTTGACCAACAAAGAGGAAGAAAAGTACAGTCGAGGCAGTCAAACGTCTGTAAATTCCTTTGTGAGCCAATCAAAGTTAAGGTCATTCATGAAATGAATTCGTGGCGTATTCATATAATAATTATTGTTAAAAATCAGTTAGCTTAACAACTTCTGATATATAGAAAAGTCAGTGCGTTTAGGTAACATTCTGTTCCAATAATGGCTTTTATGTCGTGTTGCTTAGCAACAAAAGTATATCCTAATATTG